>NC_041399.2:170624742-170762242 GCF_900747795.2 Erpetoichthys calabaricus | reverse complement strand
CTTTGCTTGAAGAACAGCTTTCTAATGTCTAAAGTCATCTAAAGAAAGAATTCAGAACTTGTGGACAGACGTTTTGCTTGGCTCTATTTATGTTCATCAGTTTTGAACTACTTTGTTTTTCTGTCTGTTTATTTATGGGTATTAATCATGTAATAAGGAATTTGTAAGGTTTGTAATTGTATTTACCTGTGAACTTGTCACAGTGCTCTGCACTAAGTGAAGAGATCTATACAAGAAAATAAATAAATAAACTGAATTGAATTGAACAGTGCCTCACTCCTCCTGAGTCCCGAATGACAAGTCTTGACTTGATTACTCACTATTTAAAGTTTGCATTACCTCCATGTTTGAAAGGGTTGTCCTCTGGGTACTCTGGGTTTTCTGCCCACAACCGTGAAACATACTGTAGGTGTTGGGTTGATTGGCCTTGTGTTAATGAGCATGCTCTACAATGTACTGTCACATGATCTACTATTGGTTCTTGCCATACACGATACCTCTATTAACCTCAACTAGATTAAGTAGGGATGGACATCCAACTACTAGTAAAAAAAAAATGGAACAATAAGCACGTACGTTTTTATTAATTCCCTCAGCTTTCTGATTTGGCAGTTTTTTCAACAACTAAAAATGACCTGAGAAAATCTAGACTTATCGATTTAGATGCAAAATTTATAAACGACTTACATGTACATTTTATAAGTAGTATGTCACAATGAGCAAAAATATTTCAAAGTATTGCTGCTCCTTTGATAAAACTGTTCACTGGGAGAAAGTTAAATTAGAAATAAATATAGTAGACCAACTATTGATCGCAAAACTAGAAAAGATGCACAAAATAGAATATTGTTGGTCTGTTATTTTAACTATAAAATATGAGACACCTAATTTGAAAATAACTTCATTTGTTTATCTTGTCAGTTTTGCTCCTCAAAATGGAAAAAATTTCATTGCAAATGTATTCAGTAGCGGGCGGCACGGTGGCGCAGTGGATAGCGCTGCTGCCTCCCAGTTGGGAGACCTGGGGACCTGGGTTTGCTTCCCGGGTCCTCCCTGCGTGGAGTTTGCATGTTCTCCCCGTGTCTGCGTGGGTTTCCTCCGGGTGCTACGGTTTCCTCCCACAGTCCAAAGACATGCAGGTTAGATGGTTTGGCGATTCTAAATTGGCCCTAGTGTGTGCTTGGTGTGTTTGTGTGTGTCCTGCTGTGGGTTAGCACCCTGCCTAAGATTGGTTCCTGCCTTGTGCCCTGTGTTGGCTGGGATTGGCTCCAGCAGACCCCCATGACCCTGTGTTTGGATTCAGCAGGTTGGAAAATGGATGGATGGATGGATGTATTCAGTAGCAAAAAAAATAATTAATATTAACAAAATATTCTAAAACCAGTTTATTTTTTTATAGCACTCTTTACTGACTGCAGACTCGGGCTGTTGTAACATGTTTACAGGTTACTGAAATTGCAAAATTTACAAAATACTAAATAATTACACATAAAGACACAGAAAGAAGAAACAGTTCAACATAAATGGAGCCCAGCAAAATCAGTCTGTTAACATTGTCATTCAACTAAGGCCTGTTGACAATGGAGGAGAGGAAAATAAAAACACCTGTCAGTAGCATCACTGGAGAATATAAACCTCTAAACATATCCCATTGGGGTTGGATGCAAATAAAGAAACCATCCCTGCACTGCAAAAAAAATGCATATGCAATTTTTTTTAATTTAGCAAAACAATCTGCCAATGGGGTAATCAAAATTTACTTGACAAGATTTATTAAAGTAAGCTAGATAATCTTAAATACAAATTTCTTAATCAGTCAATAAATCAATCAAACAAGATTTAATGGCTTGATATTAAAACATTTCACTTGCTTAGATATCAGTATTTGCAGTGTAGATAGGGTGGCAGTCCGTTGCAGGTCCCTATGATGGGTTGATCATGACAGCCATTTAATGAAAAGGCTGTAGCTATTTATTGCTTTATTTAACAGGTTAGAACTTGTGCCACTTATCTCTGTGGATGAGGGAGTGAAGGGTCAATAAGCAGACAGTGCTGCGGCCATATCAATGGACATGCCCAAGCCCCTGGGGGTTGGGGTTGTGTGGGCTCATGTGGCCTTGCATGGCTTATGCACACCTCTGTGCAGTGGAAGCATGCAGCTGCAGTGAAAAGTAAAGTTAGATTAGAGTCCTGGATCTGTAATAGAGGAGAGGGCTGTTAGTGAGGGAGGACCCTTGGTAAAAAGGTTTACCAGTTTAGCTTATCGGACAGAGGAGCAAGGAGAGACTCATGGGTTGATATGCACATGAGTATAATGCACTTTTAAATTCAGTAAAGTGCAAATTTCTGGTGTGGGGAACATGCACGTAGCCAGAGTGGCTACATGCTCCATAATGGTGAGACTTGGCGGATCAAACAGTGCGGAGAATAGTGAAGTGACAGTTGAGAGCCAAAGCCCTAGCCTGTATTTGAGAGGTCGTTTGATGAGTAGTACATAGTGCATTTTTCTTGCATTTTTGGAGGGGTGAAGAAGGAATGATTTGATTTGTTTTTCTTTTTATAAATATATTTTTCTAGAACACTGTAAATAAGGAAATCACTCTTTTTCACTTTTGTGTCTCACTCTCTCCATCATTGGTCAGTCTTATTTATTGAACTACAAAATACTGAAGATTCAAGGTCGTGCAGTAGTGTGGTAAGGCACGTGGTGGCACAGGCCTATTCACACACATACCTGCACTTAAACTCACACAGGGCCAATTTAGAATTGATGATGAGACTAATTTGAAAGTCTTTGGAATTTTCTTGAAAAAATGGAGCATACAGAACAAAGACCACATAGAGTTAGCAATGCTAACCATTTCTCCACCTCAACTTTCCCTGCCTAAAAATAAAGATTGTTTAATACATTTTGTGCTGCAAATAATATTTTTGTATGTAGTTCATACATTAAAATTCTTATTTAACAAAAATGTATTTTAAGTAACATCATTTTATAGTAGACACAATCCCAGTTTTTGCTTTATTTATCACAACTTCCTCACGGAGAAGTAAATTCACACAATAAAGAAATATAAACATTAAAAGTTACAGCTCAACTCCTTAATCACTAGACCGCACAGGTTACCTTTATGAACTTGTTCTTCTAGTAATTAAATAAAAGCAACACGAATGAACAGAGGCATTGTGATCATGGATATTGATATGACTAATAATATATAGTACTGACAGTAGTCCTTGAGATTATAAAAGTAAATTGCGTACAAGTGTGTATACACAAAATTCTATAAATCTGATTTTTTTGGCAGACACATTGTAATGTTTCTGAACTCTTTTAGGACTCCCCCAAAGGGACGGCATGCCTCAGCGCGACTGACACATCTGTGGAGGACTGCTTGTCCATTGCCGAGGCAACCACAGGTTTGCAGCACACTAGTAGAGTGCTGCAGAAACAACTATGAGCCGATTGAGATTGCGCTATACGCGCCTGTCGCCGATAGGTGACACAAGGGACATTATAAATGCAGTGAACAGTATAACTTGGCCACTGACCTGGCCCTGACTGTGCCTGTTTGCTGTGTCTGTGTATAGGAGAGTGGTAGTTAAAGCTACAATAAATAAGCCTGCTGTTCCTGTTTGCAGTTGAATAAAGCTGGTTTTGCTAAAGTACTGAGACTCAGCCTCGTGTTTTGGGATGCAAGACATTGACTCACGCATCACAACATTTTTCTGTTTTTTTGACATACGCATATTTTCATGCTTGAATCCACAAAACGTTTTATGAGACCTATGGTCTAGGATTCAAACTTGACAGGCAGGCTTTTTCAGGCCCAAAATAGGGCTCTTGCTTTTAAAGTTAAAAAATTTCAAGGCAAATACATCCAAATCCACAATCTAGTAAAAGCAAAAATCCAATCACTAAGAGTAATTTGAAACAACACTGACCAGGATACATTCTACAGTGTAATCAAAATACTCATGAGAGTCCTACTTCCCAGCCGGAATTATAAATATAAAGGTTTAGGGTGAAACAACTGTAAAAAATTCATAATACCTAAAAATTAAACTCAACAATATTAACAAAATTTACATAATAACAACAAATAATAATAATTCCAAAAACAATAGAAATAACAATGAAAGCTAAATAAACACCAGCTGAAACAGAAGGGCAGTGAGCTTTTGATCCAAAGGCAAAGCATAAGAGAAAACCTGCATTTCAATATTTTTATATTTTGTTGTAAGACAGACAGAGAAATAACCATGGTTACCTAAACACAACAACTCCACAAATTAAATCAACAGAACCAGGGCCATTTTCTTATTTCTAGTGAGCTTCTACTCAGTCAGGAGCTTGCAGGTCCCCAATAATAAAAAACAAAAGCAACTTTCTTCTTCGTTAACCACCCACTAATAAAAGAAACTTCTTTTTTCTTTGGTGATATGATTAGAAAATAACAGACAGGGAAATGCAGATCTGATAGAATAGATCACAGATTCAAGTTCAAGCTCTATAGCCTTTGACATCAGATGCTGTTGTGAACATAGATGACTGTGGCATGGTATTGTATTGAATGATAAAATTAGCATGTAATATTGCAAGCAACACATGTACAAAAAAGAACAAATTACAATTAAAAAAAAATCTCATTGTCCTTATCAATGATCTGAGGTAAAGTTCACACGTTAAATTTCAGTCAATTTCACAATAGGATGGTCCCAATATTAACCCACTGTTTGGAATAGGAGAATGTGAGAAACTGCTTAACAGGTTTTTGCCAACATATACAGTACAAGGATGCAAAGTTTTTTGTACTGTAGGAAGCCTCAAAGATTTTCATAATATGTAAACAAAATCAAAGTCAGTTTCCATGTCTATATAAAAAGAACAGACTGGGTAAGGAATTTCCTTTAGCTTGTCAAATGGACCACATGCATACTATTTGTTTGTAGACAGTAGTCGGATACAAGCTAACATACATTAAAATATACTGTACCATGCTCAACATGGAAAGTAATAATAATATAGAACAGTAGTTGCTACATTCTGCTTTTGAACTGTTTTGTTTAAAGAAAATTCCTCCTTTTAGTTCAGTGGTCATCTTGCTATTTAATTAGCCCTTTAGAAACAGTGTAGTGTGGCACTAGCTGGTTGTACTATACATCTCATCCATCCATCCATCCATTTTCCAACCCTCTGAATCCGAACACAGGGTCACGGGGGTCTGCTGGAGCCAATCCCAGCCAACACAGGGCACAAGGCAGGGAACCAATCCCGGGCAGGGTGCCAACCCACCGCAGACTATACATCTCAGTAGTTTAAAAATAATACAATAGAACACTATAGCTCAGCTACAATACCGTATTTACTTGTGTACCACGCGCACATTTTTTCCCGAAAATTAGCATTAGAAAATCAGGTGTGCATCATACACGAGGAAATTTTTTTCTGTAATGTTTACTTTTTCTGCTTGGGCTTGTTCTCTCTCTTGCTCTCTCTTGCTCATTCGCTCGCGCTTTCTCTCTCTCTGTCTTGTTCGTTCGCACACACTCTCTATTGCGCGCTTGCTCGCGTGCGCTCTCTCTCTCGCTTGCTCGTGTGCGCTCTCTCTCTCGCTTGCTCGTGTGCGCTCTCTCTCTCGCTTGCTCACGTGCGCTTTCTCTCTGGCTCATGCGCGCTCTCTCTCTTGCTCGTTTGCTCACACTCCCTCTCTCTCTTTCTCTCGCTCGCTCGCTCGTGCGCGCTCTCTCTCGCTTGTTCGCTCACGCGCGCTCTCTCCCTCTCTCGCTCGCTCTTTCGTCATGCGACAAAAACAGAAGGGCATTTCACGGAAAACGTGCCCCAAACTCTTCCTATACAATCACAACGCGCGTCGTACATGGGGAAAATTTTTTTTCATGATTTTCTTTGTAAAAATTAGGGTGCGTGTCTTACACAAGGGCACGTGGTACACGAGTAAATACGGTACTTCTTTTTAACAGAACATCTCACTTTATCCAGGGATGGTGCAACACCAAAAGCGGAAGGGTTGTTAGTTACTGGGATCAAGAAGACATGATATTCTTGGCATTCACATAGTGCTTGCTCTACTTTATAATAATTGCTCTTGGACAGTGCCTTCTGAAATATACACACACAGAGTGTAAACTATTAATTCAGCTAGTGTGCTGTATGACTGTGTCTTTGTTTACTGCCTCACCTTCTAGGTAGCCATTTTACCTTTGGCACGGAAAATATCTTGAAGTCACTTCAGTTTTTTGCCATCACTATGCAGACAGACAATCTTCTGACAATGATCAGGAATGTACATTATCTCAGTGACAGAACAGATAGATAAATAGAATCACTTAAGTTGTGTGTATTTATAGATGTATGACTTTCTTGGAAATTTTAAAATAACTTCCTAATATTCTGAATCCTGAATGTGGCTAGACAACTTTGATGGATCAATCACATAACATACCAGATTTTTATCACTATTATTCCAAATTTATCAGATCAATACCTTTTTACAAGTTCATTGATGTCCAAAACATTCGGCCTTTCCCAGAATGTGTGTGCCTATTTCTGATTAAACTCCATCATCTGGAAGCTTACAGTATAGTGAGTTAGGCCAGCTCAAGGGCTCTCCTAAATCCTGCCGAAGTTAGAAATAGTTTCCTAAATTAGGAAAATTGATAAGATGGTTTTACTGTTACTCCTAAGAGTAGGACTAAATTAGTGGCACTCAGATTTTTCAGCGAGTTATGATTGTTTTCCTACTCTGAGAGCTCTTGATAAATGCAGGCATGAGTCTGTTATTGACATCTACAGTATATAATTCAGTCTTTGACACAGGATTAGTCATTCATACCTGCAAAAATACATGATTTAATTTAAATTTATGCTGTTTGCCTTCTTCACATAATGTTAATAAGGAAAACAATTTAAATATCTTGTTAGTCATCTCTTCTTTAAGGTTTAAAAATGGAGAAAACAGTTAAAAGTATTACAATTCTTGCACATTATTTTGTCAGTAGTATTGTTGTTAAGTACATTTTTATTTAGTTTTATGTAATCCATTGTGTTACATTTTTGACTGGAATCAGTTTTAAATATGTGGCGCAAGAAAAAGACAACGGAAAGTCTGAGCCTTTAAACACGCTATTTAAATGGATAGTAACGGTGTTATAAGGAATGATGTTTTATAAATAATTTTTATAGGATATTTCATGGAGTAATTTATATGCTGTTACCAATTATATAAATTGAACCAGCAACAACTACATAAACACCAGGAACTCGGTATAACCAGAATTTTTCTAAACACATGATTCTTCATCTCCCCTATAATGACGTTGGTTGTAAATATTTCAGAAAACTGAAATGAACTCAGTATTGCACTACTTGTTTACTACTTTTATCAAAGAAATTCACTTAGGTTCAATATATTGTAATACCAGTAATTTTTAACAGTGGAATACCAGAGCAGTGATTATTGCTGCCTTCTTATAGATCCAGCATCCAGGGTTTGAAAATCTTGCCCAGGTGGTTGTCTGTATAAAGGGGTCTCTCTTTGAACCGCCTTTCCCAAGGTTTCTTCCATTTTTCCCTACTAGGTTTTTTTGGGAGTTTTTCCTTGTCTTCTTAGAGAGTCAAGGCTGGGGGGCTGTCATGAGGCAGGGCCTGTTAAAGCCCATTACGGCACTTCTTGTGTGATTTTGGGCTATACAAAAATAAATTGTATTGTATTGTATTGTATTGTATGCATGTACTCTGTTTTCTCCCATATCCCAAACATGTATATGTTAGTTTAATTGGTGATTCCAAATTGTTCCTGCAACAATGGATCCAGGGATGATTCATGTCCGTGGCAGACTCTCATCCCCCACAGCTCTGATATGGATTTAGTGAGTTTGCATTTTTTATCAATTGCTAAGGTACTGCACAACCAAATATTTATGCTTCAAGCAAAGTAGATGGTCAGGTAATAGAAATGCTTGGCTTCTTTAAACTAAGTTCCAAAAGATTACTGAAAAGGGATGGAATGAACAAACCTGCAGTATGTAGTATGCAGTAGTCAAGATCAAAGTCAAAACCAAGAATATTTCGTGGAAACCTTTGATCAATGTAAAACACATTGTGCGTCTGTGTGGGTGTGAATTTTATTAGAAAATATGTTTGACTATTTTAATCTATTTTAAAAAAAAAGTGATATTTTACTGCCATCTGCTGGATAGAAAGAGTTTTTACTGTAGTTTGTGGTATTTGTACATTGCAATACAGTGCAAACCAGGTAAACAAATTTAAGTTCAAAACTAACAATTATTAGACATCAAATCATGCAGTGAGCTAAACTAAATTTAAATTTTTAAATTTTTAAGTCGTTTACATTAAATGTTGATTCCAATGGATATTCAGTTTAGTTTTACTCTCTAAAGTTAGTCTCATAGAACTTAGTGTATATATATATATATATATATATATATATACTGTATATCCATCCATCCATCCATTATCCAACCCGCTGAATCCGAACACAGGGTCACGGGGGTCTGCTGGAGCCAATCCCAGCCAACACAGGGCACAAGGCAGGAACCAATCCCAGGCAGGGTGCCAACCCACCGCAGGACACACACAAACACACCAAGCACACACTAGGGCCAATTTAGAATCGCCAACCTAACCTGCATGTCTTTGGACTGTGGGAGGAAACCGGAATGCCCAGAGGAAACTCACGCAGACACGGGGAGAACATGCAAACTCCACACAGGGAGGACCCGGGAAGCAAACCCAGGTCCCCAGGTCTCCCAACTGCGAGGCAGCAGCACTACCCACTGCACCACCGTGCCACCCTATACTGTATATATACAGTGGTGTGAAAAACTATTTGCCCCCTTCCTGATTTCTTATTCTTTTGCATGTTTGTCACACAAAATGTTTCTGATCGTCAAACACATTTAACCATTAGTCAAATATAACACAAGTAAACACAAAATGCAGTTTGTAAATGGTGGTTTTTATTATTTAGGGAGAAAAAAAAATCCAAACCTACATGGCCCTGTGTGAAAAAGTAATTGCCCCCCTGAACCTAATAACTGGTTGGGCCACCCTTAGCAGCAATAACTGCAATCAAGCGTTTGCGATAACTTGCAATGAGTCTTTTACAGCGCTCTGGAGGAATTTTGGCCCACTCATCTTTGCAAAATTGTTGTAATTCAGCTTTATTTGAGGGTTTTCTAGCATGAACCGCCTTTTTAAGGTCATGCCATAGCATCTCAATTGGATTCAGGTCAGGACTTTGACTAGGCCACTCCAAAGTCTTCATTTTGTTTTTCTTCAGCCATTCAGAGGTGGATTTGCTGGTGTGTTTTGGGTCATTGTCCTGTTGCAGCACCCAAGATCGCTTCAGCTTGAGTTGACGAACAGATGGCCGGACATTCTCCTTCAGGATTTTTTGGTAGACAGTAGAATTCATGGTTCCATCTATCACAGCAAGCCTTCCAGGTCCTGAAGCAGCAAAACAACCCCAGACCATCACACTACCACCACCATATTTTACTGTTGGTATGATGTTCTTTTTCTGAAATGCTGTGTTCCTTTTACGCCAGATGTAACGGGACATTTGCCTTCCAAAAGTTGAACTTTTGTCTCATCAGTCCACAAGGTATTTTCCCAAAAGTCTTGGCAATCATTGAGATGTTTCTTAGCAAAATTGAGACGAGCCCTAATGTTCTTTTTGCTTAACAGTGGTTTGCGTCTTGGAAATCTGCCATGCAGGCCGTTTTTGCCCAGTCTCTTTCTTATGGTGGAGTCGTGAACACTGACCTTAATTGAGGCAAGTGAGGCCTGCAGTTCTTTAGACGTTGTCCTGGGGTCTTTTGTGACCTCTCGGATGAGTCGTCTCTGCGCTCTTGGGGTAATTTTGGTCGGCCGGCCACTCCTGGGAAGGTTCACCACTGTTCCATGTTTTTGCCATTTGTGGATAATGGCTCTCACTGTGGTTCGCTGGAGTCCCAAAGCTTTAGAAATGGCTTTATAACCTTTACCAGACTGATAGATCTCAATTACTTCTGTTCTCATTTGTTCCTGAATTTCTTTGGATCTTGGCATGATGTCTAGCTTTTGAGGTGCTTTTGGTCTACTTCTCTGTGTCAGGCAGCTCCTATTTAAGTGATTTCTTGATTGAAACAGGTGTGGCAGTAATCAGGCCTGGGGGTGGCTACGGAAATTGAACTCAGGTGTGATACACCACAGTTAGGTTATTTTTTAACAAGGGGGCAATTACTTTTTCACACGGGGTCATGTAGGTTTGGATTTTTTTTCTCCCTAAATAATAAAAACCATCATTTAAAAACTGCATTCTGTGTTTACTTGTGTTATATTTGACTAATGGTTAAATGTGTTTGATGATCAGAAACATTTTGTGTGACAAACATGCAAAAGAATAAGAAATCAGGAAGGGGGCAAATAGTTTTTCACACCACTGTATATATATATATATATATATATATATATATATATACACAGTGCTGACGTCCGAGGTTCGATTCCCGAGAGGGAGTGCAGTGGAGTGTGTACGCCTGATGAGCCCACAATGAGGGCGAAACATGTGTCGCGTACTCTTTGCATTTATTTGACAGTAAACTATTTCAACCATTCTATGATCTGCTCCTCACAAACTGAGGGCACCGTGGCGGATGTTAGCAGATTGCTGGCCAACCACAAGCGTTACCTGGTAGGTAACCACCCATACAATCAGATTGTGACACAGACTACGAATGCCGTGAATATATATATATATATAATGATAACAAAAAAAGTACAACAACCATGCAACATTTACATAAAAATATGCAGAAATATCTGTTTAAATGCCCTGAAATGGAGTAATAAAAGCATAAAATCCACTGTACAATAAAATAACTCTCTGTAAGTAAAGAGGATCTCCTGTGTTCTTGTCATTTGTGAATGCCATCATTAACTCACTAATGGTATTAGTTAATTGTCCATTAACCAGAATGTATAGCCTGAGAGAAATGTAATTTTCAATTTTTTCGTAAATGGCATTTTCACTTTTGAATATCTAAATGTTCAGATGACCTTGTTGTAAATGATGCAATTCTGAATATTAGGGTTTGATGGCTGGATGTGTACTTTTAGTGTGGAAAGATTTCGTTAACAAAATATGGCCCATTAATCAAAGACTTCAGTTTCAACATGAAATAAATATGGGGCACAAGTACAGGAAAGTTTTTCATGGCATGTTGAAAGAAAGTCTTCTGTGTTTACCTTTACTTAGAATGTCAACAAATTTTTTATTTTGTTCATCTGTTTTAATCCAGATCCAGAGCATCATTACGGATCAAGAGATGTTTTAATGAGAACATGCCAAAGAAGGGTCACAGGATTGGATTCTAAAAATAGTGTGACCTTTCCAATAGTCCAGATCCATAAGCTTTTAACAGATTAAATAAATTACTTTTTTAATAAGATTTGCAACCAATGATTTCAGTATTATAATGCACAAGTAATGCACAAGGGAGGTGCTTTTTAAAAATGCCAGAAATATTTCTGAAATGAACGTCAGCAGGACTGAAGTGAAAAATACTTTGTAGCAGGTGAAAACCAACAGGGCAGTTGAAACTGATGGTGTATCAAGTCCTGTTTCATGTAGTGGTCCCTGAGCTGTGTTATTGTACGTAAGCTATGAAAACAGTCAGTCATTACCCCAGCTCCTAGGTTTTCCAGGCTAAGCAGTGCAAATGACTACAGGCCAGTGGTGGTCACTTCCATTCCAATAAAAATGTGTTGAACACTTGGTGACCAAGATGAAACCATCTTAAGATAACCTCCAATTTGCTTACTGTGCAAACAGAAGCATGAAAGATGTTCTACTGGTTATCCTGCTTCAAGTCTATACTTTTCCATATAAGCCTGGTTCATGTGTGAGAGCAGTATTTCTGGGTTTTAATTCAGTGTTCAATACCATTCAGCCTCATATACTGATTGAGAAATTGAACACTTCTGCTTCTTCTTTTGGCTGCTCCTGTTAGGGGTTGCCACAGCGGATCATCTTTTTCGATATCTTCTTGTCTTCTGCATCTTGCTTTGTTACACACATCACCTGCATGTCCTCTCTCATCACATCCATAAACCTTCTCTTAGGTCTTCCTCTTTTCCTTTTGCCTGGCAGCTCCATTCTTAGCATTCTTCTCCTAATGTACCCTGCATCCCTCCTCTGCAAATTTCCAAACCAACACAATCTCGCCTCTCTGTCTTTGTGTCCAAACAGTCCAACCTGAGCTGACCCTCTAATGTACTCATTTCTAATCCTGTCCATCCTCGTCACACCCAAAATCTTAACATCTTTAACTCTGCCACCTCCAGCTCTGTCTCCTGGTTTTTGGTCAGTGCCACTGTCTTCAACCCATATAACATAGCTGGTCTCACTACCGTCCTGTAGACCTTCCCTTTCACTCTTGCTGATACCCATCTGTCACAAATCACTCCTGACACTCTTCTCCAGCCATTCCACCCTACCTGCACTCTCTTCTTTACCTCTCTTCCACAATTCCCATTACTCTGTACTGTTTATCCCAAGTATTTAAACTCATCCACCTTTGCCAGCTCTACTCTCTGCATCCTCACCATTCCACTGACCTCCCTCTCATTCACACACATGTATTCTGTCTTGTTCCTACTGACCTTCATTCCTCTCCTCTCTAGAGCATATCTCTACCTTTCCAGGGTCTCCTCCACCTGCTCCCTAATCTCGCTACAGATCACAATGTCATCAACAAACGTCATAGTCCACAGGGACTTCTGTCTAATCTTGTCTGTCAACCTGTCCATCACCACTGCAAATAAGAAAGGGCTCAGAGACGATCCCTGATATAATCCCACCTCCACATTAAATGCATCCGTCACTCCTACCACAGACTTCACCACTGTCACACTTCCCTCCTACATATCCTGTACAACTCTTACATACTTCTCTGCCACTCCCAACTTCCTCATACAATACCACAACTCCTCTTGATGCACCCTGTCATATGCTTTCTCCAGGTCCACAAAGACACAATGCAACTCCTTCTGGCCTTCTCTATACTTCTCTATTAACATCCTCAGAGCAAACATTGCACTATGAATGTTTAATCATTTATCACAATTTGGATCAAGGACTTTCTTTTAAATCGTTCAGAGTCAAACTACATAGACTTTTTCAAAAGTCATTTGCTCAAATATGGGCACTCTGGAAGGATGTGTTCTGTATCCATTACTGTTTACACTGAACACAAGTGACCCGAGACAGCATAATGAAATAATGACAACTGTTCCATTATCAAGTAGGTGAATGACACCATGCTGATAGGACTCATATGTGCAGAGGATGAAAGCCATTACTTACAGTAAATCAAGTGGACAGACAGTTCAGCAGACTGATGCCATAAGAGCTGTCTTACCGTGAATGTCAAAAAGAACAAAGAAATGATATTCAACTTCAAGAGACAGAAATCTGCATTTTCACCCATCATTTTTCCAGGGAGGACATTGAAATAGTGACTATATATAAATACTTATGAATTATTCTAGATAATATTCTTAATTAGAATGTAAATATAAAAGCATATAGTCTAAATGCAATCAATGCTCTTGTCTCCTCTTTAAACCCAGACTACTTAAATGTTTCTTAAAATGGACAAGGACCTCATGTCTTTTTATCACTGTGTGATTACATATATAATCATTTTCATCCACATTGTCTGGTTTAGTAGTCTGACAAACCAAAATTTTAAAAAAGCTCCAGTAGATTACCTAACATGCCGCTAAAGTTATTGGAACATACAGTAGATCATTTGGTAAATGTGTGACAGAGGGCAATGTTGAAAAAATTGATGACAGACACCCAGCAGTTTGAGCAGTTTATATATGTATTAAGTTTCTGTGTTAACTGTCCTGCATCCTTTATATGTAGGCCAAAGTGGTGAGCCCAGCTGATAATGTAGCTGTTCGACTACCCCAGCTATACAAAAAAAAAGGAAAACTGCAGTGCTTACTGCAGTTTTGTCTTTTTGTTTTTAATGTTACTGTTGTCAGTTTTGTGCTTTCTTTGCATTTTCTGGCTTCTAACCAGAGTCTGTCTAAAGGCACTGTGTTCTGTCTTGCAATTAAATGGAACTCTTTGTTTATTTTTTAAATTCTTAAATATATTCTTTAATGTAAAGTCACTTTGTTTGTCCTTTGGACCAGAGGTTTTTAAATAATTTTCCCCCTCCTTCTTAATTTTTTTGCTTTTTGCCTTTTTAAAGCACTTAGCCCCATTTTTGGGCCTTTATTTGCCAGAAGCCTACTGTTTGAATTTGAGGATAGGTTGTGCAACATAGTCAGTGAGTGTAGAACTGTATAGACAGCAGGCCTGGGTCTTTTTATTTGATTTTGAGGCCCACGGCAAAATTATGACAGTAGGTAAAAGAAGAGGAAAAAGAGCGGGATACGAAAAAGTAGATTTTACAGATTGGAAAGTTTGAAGCCTTGATTTATGAAATGCATCACCTAGAGTTAGAATATCTTTGCAAGACCAGGGCTGGAAAGTAATGGGATAACCTCCAAATGTAAGAGAGGATATATGTAAGGCTGAACAAAGGCCAAAACGCCTCTTCACCTTGCGCCATATTTCTAGGGAATATTTGATTAGTGGACCCATCCACTAACACCAAAGAAGGAAAGTGTGGGTAGAGAACTAGGGATGCCCTATTTGACTCCACAAATAGCCATAAGGGAGGATCAGTAAAGGGGAACATCCATTAATGGTATACCTCAAGATCTGACAAGGAAAAGCCGTCATCACCTTTGCTGCGAAACAGTGAGTGTTTAAAAGCAAGTCTTTTTTTTTTTGTTCCACAAGAAGGTAGATAAAAGTAACCTTACTTCAGACCAGTACATAATAGGACAGGAAATGGAAGCATTGCATTAACAAAATTGAGGGAGGGAACAATATCCATTTTTATAATAGTCAATCTAGATCTGAACATTAGAGGCACAGATGACCAGGAAGTCAAAGACTGTCTCGTTATTGAATGGGAGGTACATATATAGGTAAGAGTAATAGTGTCTTGTAGTGCAGAGAAGATATCTATGTGTAAGAAATGTATTGAGGCAACTAAAGAGATAGAAACTGGAAAGTAGCAAATATCACAATCTGGAATTTAGGGCTAGAAGAGCATATTTCAGTCAGTTTATTTTATATTCTGAGAGATACTCGTAAGACTCAAATAGTTTTTGAATGCATCACAGATTACTAGGAACATTACTCCGGAAGAGTAGAATTTCACACATACATTAAGATTGTGGTGATTAGCTTAAGGGTTCTCAAGGCAATTGATAAGTGTTTTAGTGAATGTTTGAAAGGAAATAGCAAAGAATGGCCTTTAATGTTTCTGCAGATGTATTAAATATACAAAACTGAAATATTATTGACATAGTCTGAAGTCTTCTTGGGTGCGAGATGACAAGCTTTGCATACCTTGATTTATTTATTTTCTCCCATTCTTCTCTGCAACCTCTCCAAGCCTTGTTCAGTTGGTTGGAGGCTGTTCATAGACAGCTATTTTCAGGTCTTTCCAAAGATGTTTGATTGGGTTTAAGTTCAAACTTCAGCTGGGCCACTTAAAGAACATACCCAGAGCTGTCCCTAAGCCACTACTGTGTTGCCTTTGCTTTGTGCTTAGGTTCATTGGTCTGTTGGAAGGTGAACCTTTGGCCCAGCTGGACGTCCAAAGAACTCTGGAGTAGGTTTTCATTAAGAATATCTCTTTACTTTTCTCTATTCAGCTTTCTGTCCACCTGAATAGTCTGGTAGTTCCTCTTACTGAAAAACAACCCAACATGATGCTGCCACCAACATGGTTCATCGTTGGATTAGTATTGTACAGGTGATGAGTGGTGCCTAGTTTCCTCCAGACATGATGCTAATCATAGTTTCATCAAACTAGTTTCTCAAAATCCAAGAGTCCTTTAGGTGTCTTTTTGCAAATTTTAAGTGGGCTTCCATGTGTACTTAACCAAGTAAAGACTTCTACCTGGCCACTATGTCATAAAGCCTAGATCGGTAAAGCATTGCAGTGATAATTGTACTTTTAAAAGTTTCTGCCATCTCCACACTGGTTCTCTTAAGATCAGTCAGAGTGACCATCGGGTTCGTCTCTCTCAATATGGCACATTTCCAATGATTGCTCAGTCTGGCCAGTTGGCCAGTTCTAGGAAGAATCATGGTTGTTCCAAACATTTTCCTTTTAAGAATTATAAAGACACTTGGAGGGCTTTAATGGTGAAGGAATTTTTATGTAGCCTCCCCTGGATCTTGACACAATCCTGTTTCTAACATCTGCATGCATTTTCTTCAGCCTCATGCCTTGGTTTTTGCTCCTATAAACATTGTCAACTGTAGGAAATTATATAGACAGGTTTATGCCTTTTGTAGTCAAGTCCAATCAATTGAATTGACCCTAGGAGTTCAAAGAGAGCGTAGAAACATCTCAATAATGATCAATAGAATGGGATGCACCTCAGCCAAATTTTTAATTTAATAGCAAAGTGTGTACATACTTGTGTTGATGTTACATTTCAGCTTTTTATTTTTAATAAATTTGCAAAAATTTCTAAAATCCAGTTTTCGAAAGGACTTTTCTGCATCCATTGTCAAAATTGCTGATGGATGTGATAGAGAAGAAGCAAGGACTAACACATGCAGAAGATGCCAGACATTGACAGCTGCTTGGCACGCTCTGATAAAACCAGTCTGATCTGGAAGGATAAGTTTGTAAATAACAGATTGCAGGTGCCTTGCCAGAAGCTTAGCTAAACATTTTGGCATCAGTGTTCATCAGAGAAATTTGGTGGTAATTTGTGCACTCACAAGGGTCTGTTTTAAAAGGAGAGTAATTAAGACTGTACTTATTGAGGGGTCAGTTTGTTAAGGGCGAGAACAAAGTTAATATCTGAAGATATACCGGTTCAATGTAACTTCACAAAACAACAGATAAAACCTCAGGAGACAGTCCACATGGTCCAGAGGAGTCGAGTCCATTAGCCACCAATATGTTTAACCTGAGAATGAATAAATTCTTAAGAATGGTAGAAAGTTTGTTGAGTGAGGAGCTGTAGTTTTCATGCAATAAGCTTGAGTAATACTCAAAAAGGATTTATTAATCTGAAATGAGTCATGAGTGATGGTACATAAATATTTTTAATAGCAGACATGGACATAAATTCCTGGCAGCAAAATAGTTTAAGTATTAGCAGTGTAATTGGTTTGGTGCCGAAAGTATAATATTTGGCATGGGTGCAGTGGATCTTTGAAACAGTAAAGAATTTATCTCAGATCTTTACAGTCATGGTCCATAAAGTTGGGGTTTTTCTTTATAAGTGGGTAGTTGTGCCTATAAATTATGAAGTTTTTAAGAATTTTTCCCAACATAGTTTATCACAAATATAAGCAATCCTAAGCGTAGAAACTTTAAAGCGACACATTGAGGCATGCTCATTGAGTAAACACAGATGAATGCAAGAGATAGCACAGCAGTGGTCTAACAAAGAGGTCATATCAAAACTGGAGTCAGTGAGAAAAGACACCAGTGAGTGAGTGAGATACAAAGTATAATCCAGTCTGGACAGAATGTGAAAATGAGCAGAGAAATAGGAGAACACCTGAACAGAGGGACTAAATATAAATCTCATAACAGATCTAGGCATAAAAGTAACACATCTAGGCAGAGCCAGTTGTTCTCCAGCATAACGAAGTTGACTTAAACTTGTGGCACAACGTAGCCATAATACATATTAAGCCTTTCCAGGAATAAAATAACCCAGGAACTTTTCTAGAGCATACCTGACCAGCTTTCCTAACCTTCTATCAATATCTACTGTAGAAATGATACTTTCTATAATACAGTTAGGTCCATAAATATTTGGACAGAGACTACTTTTTTCTAATTTTGGTTCTGTACATTACCACAATGAATTTTAAATGAAACAACTCAGATGCAGTTGAAGTGCAGACTTTCAGCTTTAATTCAGTGGGGTGAACAAAACGATTGCATAAAAATGTGAGGAAACTAAAGCATTTTTTGAACACAATCCCTTCATTTCAGGGGCTCAAAAGTAATTGGACAAATGAAATAACTGGAAATAAAATTTTCATTTCTAATACTTGGTTGAAAACCCTTTGCTGGCAATGACAGCCTGAAGTCTTGAACTCATGGACATCACCAGATGCTGGGATTCCTCCTTTTTAATGCTCTGCCAGGCCTTTACTGCAGCGGCTTTCAGTTGCTGTTTGTTTGTGGGCCTTTCTGTCTGAAGTTTAGTCTTCAACAAGTGAAATGCATGCTCAATTGGGTTAAGACCAGGTGACTGACTTGGCCATTCAAGAATTTTTCACTTCTTTGCTTTAATAAACTCCTGGGTTTCTTTGGCTGTATGTTTTGGGTCATTGTCCATCTGTATCATGAAAGGCCGCCCAATCAATTTGACTACATTTAGCTGGATTTGAGCAGACAGTATGTCTCTGAACACCTCAGAATTCATTCAGCTGCTTCTGTCCTGTGTCACATCATCAATAAACACTAGTGTCCCAGTGCCACTGGCAGCCATGCACGCCCAAACCATCACACTGCCTCCACCGTGTTTTACAGATGATGTGGTATGCTTTGGAAAATGAGCTGTTCCACGTCTTCTCCATACTTTTTTCTTGCCATCATTCTAGTAGAGGTTGATCTTGGTTTCATCTGTCCAAAGAATGTTTTTCCAGAACTGTGCTGGCTTTTTTAGATGTTCTTTAGCAAAGTCCAATCTAGCCTTTCTATTCTTGAGGCTTATGAGTGGCTTGCACCTTGCAGTGCACCCTCTGTATTTACTTTCATGCAGTCTTCTCTTTATGGTAGACTTGGATATCGATACGCCTACCCCATGGAGAGTGTTGTTCACTTGGCTGGCTGTTGTGAAGGGGTTTCTCTTCACCATGGAAATGATTCTGCGATCATCCACCACTGTTGTCTTCCATGGATGTCCAGGTCTTTTTGCGTTGCTAAGTTCATCAGTGCTTGCTTTCTTTCTCAGGATGTACCAAACTGTAGATTTTGTCACTGGTAATATTGTAGCAATTTCTCGGATTGGTTTTTTCTGTTTTCGCAGCTTAAGGATGGCTTCTTTCATCTGCATGGAGAGCTCTTTTGACCGCATGTTGTCTGTTCACAGCAAAGTCTTCCACATGCAAGCACCACACCTCAAATCAACTCCAGGCCTTTTATCTGCTTAATTGATAATGACATAATGACGGACTTGCCCACACCTGCCCATCAAAAAGCCTTTGAGTCAATTGTCCAATTACTTTTGAGCCCCTGAAATGAAGGGATTGTATTAAAAAATGCTTTAGTTGCCTCACATTTTTATGCAATCGTTTTGTTCACCCCACTGAATTAAAGCTGAAAGTCTGCACTTCAACTGCATCTGAGTTGTTTCATTTAAAATTCATTGTGGTAATGTACAGAACCATCCATCCATCCATTTTCCAACCCGCTGAATCCGAACACAGGGTCACGGGGGTCTGCTGGAGCCAATCCCAGCCAACACAGGGCACAAGGCAGGAACCAATCCCGGGCAGGGTGCCAACCCACCGCAATGTACAGAACCAAAATTAGAAAAAAGTTGTCTCTGTCCAAATATTTATGGACCTAACTGTAAGTAGAATCTTTGTTTTTTTATCAGGGAGTCTTGGGTTATTAATAATCCCTAACTTACTACAATTAGTTTTTGGGGTAATGCATGAGGAAGCCATACTGCTTAATGAAAAATCTTTTGTAATAAATTTCACTGTATTTCTAGCTCCTCATCTTACTTTGTTGAGCCACAGGAATCTTAACCAACTGTTACAAGAGAATGGGAAACAATTATCTGTTTTGTTAAATTAGGAAAAACGTCATTTTAGCAGGGCCATTCCAAAAGTTCATCACAACTTTTTTATGATGCTTTCAAATATTTAAATATCCTAAACATTTGCTAACCTTTGAGGTGTTTTAATATTTATGAGTTAGTACCTCACATTAAATCATTTTCCTTTGCTTTCTAGATATGTGGAGAAGAGGGTTACCTGTTTCATCTGTATTCAGTGTAGTATTACATGTCTGACTGACTTGTAATTCACTTACTTTAATGTAATGTTTAGGATCAATAAAATTAAAAAATAAATGAGTCTCTGCTGGGTAGACCAGTGAAGATCCAATCTGCTCAAGTGCAGCATTTGGAGGCCTCACACTCATTTTGCGTTTATGCAAACTCCAATTCATACTAACCTATTCACTCTGGAATGTCCTCGACTTACAGTTTTCTTTGATACTTGTGGTTTAAGATTTTAAGTAACTTCTTTTGATCTACACTATTGTTTTTACATTCAATTTTCTACCATTTGTATTTCCTCTTTACAACTCAGTTTTATTTTGTCCACTAGAGGCCATTAAAGTTACACAGATGTTAATGCAGGAAAGCAATCATCTAAATCATGTTCATGTGAAAATCTTTTTATAAATATATCAATATAACCTTTTTTAACCAGACTTTAGTGATCCACTATCCTTCAGCTATTTAGGCTCCTAGAGACTTGTGAATATACATTTATATTTTCCAGTCCCCCTTTCCTTGTAAACAGTAGAAATAAATCGTTAAATTGAGCATGATATTTGGAGACTAATAAACCTTTCAATATTGAAAATCTGGAAGAAAAGAACATAGTGGGTGACGTATAGCAATGTGTAATACTACATTTTATGATACCTGATGTAGATGTTAAAGTTTGAATAGCTTATTAAATAAATAATGTTAATTATTTTTACTACTGGACTGATGCCACATTACATTCTTTAAATAAGCAATCTCAACAAAACAAATATGTTCCACAAGCCTTAAAGTGATAACGGTTCAGTGTTCAATAGGCTTTTCTGTATTTCATCGAGCATGTAATCTCTTCTGTTTTTCCACACTGATATTCTCACATGTGTTAATTATAAAGCACAAAAACAACTAAGAAGGTCCTGTTTGATTTCAGGTATATCATCATTTTATTATCTTACATCTGGTATTTTTAGCTGTATACTATATACATATTTTCCCATAAACAAATTTGTCTTTGTGACCTTTTCTTTTCCTTTATTTTTTTGACTGATGTGAACTTTTCTGTTCACTCTCCATCAAATGCTAATTTAACAAATCCTAATGCACTTTTCCGGCTAATCACTTTGTGTCAGATAAGCTAATCGTTAATAAAACCCTTTTGTGCAGGTCACATCTTCCTGCTGTTAAAAGCCCAACAACAGATCCAGTGTCCTGAATCTTCTCTAATTCAATTCTCTTCTCCTCGAGGCATACTAGATGAAGTGGCTCCTTCTGTAAAACAGCGTTATTGCTAATGTCCTATCTATTTTAATTACATTATTCCTCAAAGTAAAGGGCAAGGCAATTCTTTACCGGAATTCTAAAACACTGTCTGACAGGGTGACAGGCTGCCTTGTGGCAGCTTGTGGAATCACTTCACAAATGAAGAGGAGACAGAGGATACAATCCAAATATTTCATGGCTTGATTTTGCAACTCATGTTCCAAGGACAAACACAAATCCCAAAGCATAAATAACGTCCTCCCTATAATGTTCAATTAAATATGAATAAAACTATCTTTAATGGCCTATTTGGTGGCCGTCTACTTTGCTCTACTCAATAACAGAGTCTTTATTTCTACATATGCAGGCCTTGAAGTGAGCCCATACGTACTTGTCCATTTTTCACAGGTGTGTACCGGCAGTGTTTTGTAGTGTACTGGCATGCATCACTGAGATTTTGGGCTTCCACTACCCGATTTATGAAGATCCACACCCACTAAACCCAAACGGAGACTCCAATGCTCTATTAATATTGGACACTTTTGTGTCTCCAGTTCAGACACTGCTTATATGTGTTTGTTGTGCAAATGTTATGCAAAAATAACTGAATTGTTGAATTCAGGACAGAAAGCTCAGTATATGCGCCAGCTATCAAGGCATTGAAAATCGCATTAAATTGCTTTCCTCAAATTACTGATTAGACAGGTTTGTTTCTGCCTTTTTAGATGGCTGTTACCAGAGGAAAATTCCACGCTTAGGACCAAATTGAAGCCTTTGAGAAAGGCCTCCTTAAGTTTATCTCTGCTGTATTTCAATATGTTTTGGTGCATCTTCTGGAATTTATGGACTTTAGAAGACAAATTCTAACCTTGTTATTTCGTTGCCTGTTTAATCACAACTTACTGAGTTTTGCATTTTTTAATTTTTTAATTAAGTTCAGTAAGATATTTATTTCAGATATTTTTTTTATTTTGTAAATTATTATTAAATTTGAAAATATTCACACAAGAAGACTGAACCTGTTTATTTTTTTCCTCATTTTTGAGTGAGGAGATTTTTGCACTGTGATCCTCCTCTGTAATTAATACTCAACCCTTCATTTTTGGCATTTATGTGCTTTCTATTGTATATTAAGCATAACTGTTTCTTCATGCTGCTTTTCTATAGTTAGGACATTTACCTTTTCTGCTTTTCAGAATTTGATTTTCCTTCATAGTTTTCTTTAATTCAAGTCCATGTTTTGCTAAACTCCCATATATTTGATTAATGTAATTTATTCATAATTTCTCTTTTTTCTTTACTATTTGGTGCATCGTCACATGGTCAACTGAAAGCATCTCAGACTTTTTATTTCTAGTTGAGAGTTCATTAGTTACAGTCTTTTGTTTACAGCAATCTTTAGCCTTTTTAGATTAAAGAAACCCCTATATCAAGATAATGGTAAACCTAACTCTGGACAACTTACTTATTAGTACATTAGAACAATCTAGACGAGAACAGGCCATTCAGCCCAACAAAGCTTGCCAGTCCTATCCACTTATTTCTTCCAAAAAAACATCAAGTCGAGTTTTGAAAGTCCCTAACGTCTTACTGTCTACCACACTACTTGGTAGCTTATTCCAAGTGTCTATAGTTCTTTGTATAAAGAAAAACTTCCTAATGTTTGTATGAAATTTACCCTTAAAAATTTTCCAACTGTGTCCCCATGTTCTTGATGAACTAATTTTAAAATCCACTGTACTAATTCCCTTCATAATTTTAAACAATTCAATCATGTCACCTCTTAATCTTCTTTTGCTTAAACTGTATAGGCTCAGCTCTTTTAATCTTTCCTCATAATTCAATCCCTGTAGCCCTGGAATCAGCTTAGTATCTCTTCTCTGGAATTTTTCTAGCGCTGCTATGTCATTTTTGTAGCCTGGAGACCAAAACTGCACACAGTACTCAAGGTGAGACCTCACCAGTGCATTATAAAGGTTAAGCATAACCTCCTTGGACTTGTACTCCACACATCGTGCTATATAACCTAACATTCTGTTTGCCTTCTTAATGGCTTCTGAACACTGTCGGGAAGTCGATCGCTTAGAGTCCACTATGCCTCCTAAATCCTTCTAATAAGGTGTACTCTCGATTTTTCGACCACCCATTGTGTATTCAAACCTCACATTTTTACTTCCTATATGTAATGCTTTACATTTACTGACATTAAATTTCATCTGCCACAAATTTGCCCATGCCTGTATGCTATCCAAGTCCTTCTGTAATGATATAACAGATTCCAAATTATCTGCCAATCCACCTGTCTTGGTATCATCTGCAAACTTAACTAGCTTGTTACTTATATTCCTATCTAAATCATTTATATATATTAAAAATAGCAGCAGCCTTAGCACTGAACCCTGTGGAACACCACTCTTAACATCATCCAATTCTGACGAGGTTCCTCACACCATCACCCTCTGCTTCCTGTATCTAAGCCAATTCTGCACCCATCTAAAAACATCACCCTGAACTCCCACTTCTGTGTGGTGCATGGGAGTAAAACTAGCAAAGTGAAATGGAAGTTCTGATTTTTACAGTGTCAGAGGATTACACTTACAGCCCAATTTTTTTTTTTAATTTTTCAAATAGTTTAATGTTTTCACTCCTGAGATACACCAAATGATTGAACTGACACTGCCTGACCCAGTTATGCCTATGTGAACGGTAAGGTGTAGTACTTTAGGTTGCCTAGATTCCTGTTCCTCTAGATCTTTTCAGCTGTATCTCAGTGGGGGCAATTCTTCTTTTTTTTATCTGGCCAAAAAACAGATAATTCAGATCCAGATATCAGCCATTTCAATACAGCAATACAACCTCATGGTGCATTTCTTCACTGTTTTGCTCATGTTTAGCTTAGCGTTGATATAAAGGTAACTGTACAGATAAAGGATTGCGCGGTCAGACAGTAATGCAGAGATGGGTCATAAAGGAGAAAGGTAACACTAGAGGTCACTTGTGCGAACCGAAGTTGTATTAATGTATTTGCTTTTCCAGATCCTATAGTACATCTCACATTTCTTTAATTTGAGCACTTCTTTCTAAATCTTTACCCACTAGTCAACTGCACTAGTGAAGAAGGTTCTGATTCTCTGTAATTCCAAAACTTTAGCTGTTTTGTAGGTAAAAATATTTATAAAAAACATTAGAAAAAACTTTAGAAATATTTGTAGGAGACCAGACCACTTAGTTGAAAATAACTGTCAAACCCCATTCATCTAACTTTGGAAAAATACTGTCAAATGCAGAGTTCAAGGTCCTCTAAGTACTGCAGTCTACTACACTATTAGCCAACTTATTCAGTTTATCTATAATTGTGAAGAAATACTTTCTTAACTTCGCCTGAAATGTAGGCCTACGCTTCTCATTTTTCCATTTATGCCATTATGATCTAGTTAAAGAATTAGTTTTACAGTTAACAGTTGGCATTCAACCTTACACATCTTCATAAATTTAATCTTGATATGTAACCTCCATATATTTAAAACTAGATAGCATTAATAGATTTAATTGTGTGTGGTAACTCATATTCTACAGTCCAAGAATTAGCCTAGTAATGCTTCTATGGACTTTCTCTAGTGCTGTTATATCTTTACTATACTAATAATAATAATAATAATTCATTACACTTATATAGCGCTTTTCTCAGTACTCAAAGCGCTATCCACACAGGGATGAACCGGGAAGCAAACCTACAATCTTCCACAGTCTCCTTACTGCAAAGCAGCAGCACTACCACTGCGCCACTACTACACACAGCATCTTATGTGAAGCCTTTGTAATTTATCAGAATAGCCTGAAGAATAGTCTCCTTTGATTTTTACTTCAAACAGCATACTATTTAAACAACCATCTTATTAGCCTTATTGTTTGCTTCTGTGTACCATCTGGATGTGGAGGGCAACAAGGCCAGCACAGCTCCCAGGTCCTTCACACAAGTTTCAAGCTTAAATTCTCTCTTTGTGTAATTATACTGTATATCATATGATATTTTTACTTTCTGTATTTCACAGTTAGTTAAATAGAATGTCATCTGTTTCACATCTGCACAAGTCTACATTTTTTCCAATTGCACAACTCTTTGCCAGTGTCATATGAAGACATAATCAGCTTGTTGGTTACCTATTTTTTAATGTAGATCATTTATATAAACTTAAAAGATCAGCAGCACTGGCTCAGTTCCCTTGTGGACATGATTCTTAATAATGCTTACCTTGGAAAAATTCCTTTCTCTATTCCCTTGTGCTTTTCTCTCATTCACTGCATTTCATCCGTAATCTCTTTCATGGATCTGGCATCATCCAAGTCATTTAGAATGCCCTGAAATGCACAATCTTTACATCAGGAAGTGAGTTGTTTTCTTTTATGTTTCTTGCTGTGCTGTGCATTGCTAGAGAACATGAGGGCATCTTTTGGTGGAGTGGATTATACAGTATGTCTTTGAGGCGCATAAGGAGATATTGTTCTATACTTGGACCTTTTTTTTCAAAATTTAGTGGCCATAAACAACAGTCATGCATTATCAACTCAAAAACAATTACAACTCATGATTTTGCTCATTGTTTTATGTCAGAGGCTATGTTCACATTAAACGCCTCATTGCTCATTTCTGATTTTTCATTCTGATCGGATTTGTACGAGGAGCCAAACAGGCCAGCCATAAATCATGAAACCAGTATAGAGCATTCGCAAAATCATTGCCAGACTAACAAACCTACCAGTAAACCAGTGATACACAAGTGCACATCAATGCAGCTCATATGCCATTAAGTATTATACATATACAAACTGATATAGATCACATACAAACCAATAATATAGGGACACAAACCAATATGGTTCATATGAATGAAACCAGTATTGTACACATGCAGACCAATAAAGTATACATGCAAATAAATTATAGTAAATATTCAAAAACCAATAGTGTTCACATGTAAACCAACAGATTATGCACAAAAATATAAGAGTTGTGGCCTGTTTGACCATTCATAGATTTGCCTATCTTGATGGTTAACATTCATAAGTACAAGTGACCCTTATCTAACTGTCCTCTGAA
This sequence comes from Erpetoichthys calabaricus, assembly GCF_900747795.2. Classification (NCBI taxonomy): domain Eukaryota; kingdom Metazoa; phylum Chordata; class Cladistia; order Polypteriformes; family Polypteridae; genus Erpetoichthys; species Erpetoichthys calabaricus. The sequence goes on along the minus strand of NC_041399.2, from coordinate 170,735,735 downwards.
ACAGCACACATTTGCACACTGATACGTTTGTGCAGGAGATATATGCATCACCACCAACAAAAAACTTTTTGTTGAGACTTGTGGTAGCTTGCAGTAAGTGTATATGCATCACATTTTACTCTGGAGGACGGCAAATAGTTCGTTATCTGTACATGATTAGTTTCAGAAGGCGAAAAAAGACAGTCGGCCAGCTTTTGCTGTTTTTGTAGCTATTGCTGGCACTGCTTCACTGAGTAAGATGTATGGGTATGAGGAAATATACAGCAATGGTGGGGTCATGACTGTTGTCACAGCTGTAGCTCTCTATTACATTGCTGTTTTGCCATGCTGCTCAGCCCATGCATATAGGCAAAAAAAAAACCACATGAATTCCAACTTGATCATACTCATTGATGTGGCATGGCCATGAATCAGATACATATCCTATCTAGGACCACATATTAACTCTTTGAGGGCTGAATATTTTTTCCAAAAAAACTCAGTTTTCTGAAAAGCACACAATGCAATGGTTTCACATATAAATCAACATAAAATGCCTGTTGCCATGTGCTGTGGCTGCTGTTGGCGCATGTTTGGCATCTCTGGCAGCAGTGGCTGCATGGTGGGACGGCTGCCTTCGCACAGCAGGTGGGTGGCAGTGGCAGGCACAGTGTGACGCAATATGGTATGTACCTCCAGTGGTGTTCCTCCCAGGCGAACATTGCTGTAGGCGCATCAGCTACACGAATGTGTTCAGCACCATGATCAGCTGGGGACAAATCCGACGATGCTGGTACCACACTTTCATTTTCTATATCTATCTCCAAGGCAATTGAGTCAAACTCGGAGTCCAACAAGTCAGAGTTCTGTTCAACGAAATTACGTAGAAAAACATCCACAGAGTATTTTAATTTGCACATTCACTTTAGTCTCTCACCAAATGTCAATGCCATTTTAGAGGTTGTTTGCTCTTTGCTACTCATGCACGCACAGGTATTCGAGGTTAAACCAACAAAGCTATGTAACTTTCCTTCTAGCAAAGAGAGTCGAACTGAAACGTAATGGCGAGTTTTGTTGCAGTTTACAGGTGATTACCGTCCTCTACTCCTGAATTTTGACAAAAGTTGACATCAGCCCTGAAAGAGTTAAAGTGACTCAAATCTGATTTGATGCATTACAGATGCAGGTACAGATGCCACTTGCCATGGATATCCATTTCCAAATTGTGCAGAATATAAACATCACTAATTAGGACTAGTTTATCAGAATGTTTATGAAGATCATATTAGAGGCATGTACAATATGAAAAATAACCTCTAAAAGTTGTGTAAAAAAATTAGTAATATACTGTAATTGTGACTGTAAGTTTTTGATTAGCTAATATTAGCATATTAAATAAAAGACAATAACCTTTTAGAAGTGACTTGCAGGTCATCAGTAAAAATCACAGTTTGCCTCGAGTGATAAAGGATGTAAGGAAAAATGCACATCCATTAGAAAGAATGTCAACCGAGATGATAGTTTCTGTGTGTTTACATCACGTTTGATTAGTAAGCAGAAGACATACTTTGTACTTAATATAATTAAAAAGTTTCTTTATGAGCAGGAAATAAAGGAGCAATTTTCTTTTATTCTTAGTTTATTCTGAGAGATTCTAATTTTTCAGATGTTCCTTCCTATGTTTTTAGGTAATAGCCAGTGAAAAACTAAAGGTAGCATAATAAACAGACTTAAGTGTAAAATAGAAGTTTTGAGAAAGGACGATGTTATAAAGAGTCAGAATGTGCGAGAAAAAACAAATAGGATTTTAGCTTAACTAATACTGTACATAAGAAGTTCCAAATTCAATTATTAAAACTAATAATGCAATTGGAATTAAAGCTACTGAACAGAAAAAATTAGTAACACATCTAAGATTTATTATAATATTGTACATGCACCATATTGTAATGGAAGTGAGGCTTAAACCAATGATCTTTATAGAAGAGGAATCCCACATCTTGATGCACAGTGTATAGAGGAGCTGGATAAACCACTGAGGCTCTCTTCAATTCAAGAGACTACTAATACCTTACAAAACGGGAAAGAAGTGACTCCAGATAGCTATCTTTCAGAATTTCATAAAAAGTCATCTGCTAAATTGCTAATGCTAGCCATGTTTAAGAGGCCAGAGAGGATAATATACTGCCAAAAACATTACCCCATTACTTTTTCCCAATAAAGAATAAAACCCCATTAGATTGAACATCCTACACATCAATTATTAAAAGATTCTTGCAAATGATTTAGGATAAAGAATAGAAAAATGTATTTTATAATTTCACAAGATGAAATTGATTTTGTTAAAGGTAGAGACTATCAAATAGTCCAAGATTGTTTCAATTATTATACACCCCTGCAGCATCTCCAACTTCCATAGGGTGTGTTATCCAATGCAGAAAATACTCTTAAATGCATTAAGTGGGGATTTCCAGTTATTGTACTATGCAAATATGATCAGACCCAACATATGTGCGTAGATTAAAATGTATTCCAGCACAGAGGGTCATATAGATAGCATCAATTTTAATTATTATGCTCTGGAGTACAGAACAAGATAGGGCTCCCCATTATCACCAGTGCTATTTACTATTGCTATTGGAACCCTGGCTGCCTACCTCCACAAAAAGAAAGAGATTCAGGGGACTGCAAGAGAAAATGAGAAGAAAAAGTATCCCTTTTTGATAATATTATGGTTTTCTATATTACTGTTTAATATTTATCGCTGCCACATCTATTGGGGAATTTCTGAATAATTTTTGGGTTCAAAATTAATTTGAATAACTGCATACTGAGTGAATAGTCCTGCATGACAAATCCATTGATTTTCCAACCCGCTGAATCCAAACACAGGGTCACGGGGGTCTGCTGGAGCCAATCCCAGCCAACACAGGGCAGGAAACAATCCTGGGCAGGGTGCCAACCCACCGCAGGACACACACAAACACACCAAGCACACACTAGGGCCAATTTAGAATCGCCAATCCACCTAACCTGCATGTCTTTGGACTGTGGGAGGAAACCCACGCAGACACGGGGAGAACATGCAAACTCCACGCAGGGAGGACCCGGGAAGCGAACCCGGGTCTCCTAACTGCGAGGCAGCAGCGCTACCACTGCGCCACCATGCCGCCGCATGACAAATCAAACAAGCTAATTTTTTTTAACTTTATCACAACAAATGCTTAAGATTTACATATGTCTAAAAAAATGTAAAGATCTGTTTAAATTGAGTTTTTGCAATTTCATGGGATTTATCAAACAAGAATTAGTTGGGTGAATCAATATGGTTAAAATAAATAACTTTCAAAACATTGTTGTATCTCTGCTATCTTTTTGTAAAGGTTGCCTGCCAAAAATTATGCCAATGAAAAATTAAACACTGTAGGTACCTTTGTAAAAAGAAGATGGGGTAATTGTGTGTGTGTGTGTGTGCGGGGGGGGGGGGGTGGGGGGGGGGGGGTTGTGGGTGTCTGAGTTTTCCCTGTCTGATAGGTCCTAGCGTGGATTTCTGATAGGAATACTTAGGAAGCTTTTTTATTGACAGAGAACTACAAAGCCTTTCTGGCCCATTACCTGGCTTGCCTGGGGCTGGTAAAAAGAGGTTTGTGAAAAAAAAACAAAAACCTAAGCCTTTTATTTGGCATTTTTAACTCCAGAAGTGTTATCAAGAACTGATTGAGAAGTAGAAGTAATCATTGAGTGAGTTTTAAAATAAATTGTATTATTTTGTGAACTAAAAAAACTATTGTTTTTACATGTTGGCATCATTTTGAGACATGAAGTTTTCTAGGGTTTCTTTGAGAGCAACCCCACCTGCATGGTGAATATTAGGATAACACAAGAGGAGGATCAGATTAAGTCACATCTTTCAAAAAGTATACATTCAGGTTTATTTTCATGTGCACGAAGCACAATAAATTTTTTACTTGCATGACTTCTTGGAACAGTTAAAGAGTGTTGGCATCAAGAAAGGCATCCGGTTGTAAAAATCACACCATCATCTATAAAACATCAACCCCATATAGAAGTGTAACACACACACACAGAAACACATAATACATGTTTGTAAAAATACAGTGTATATATCCCTGGTCTCTGTCTTCTATTTAGTGTTTCTGGTTATTTTATTAAACAGTTCTGTCAATTCCTGTCTTTTGTTATTTTGACCTAATCTGTTTTGGATATTTAATTATTGTGAAATTTGTATGTATGGTTATTCAGGAATTTCTGTTGTAAATGATAATAATTTTTTATATTATGAGGTCTCTGAAATCTTTCAGGACCCCCCCAATTGGATGACATGCCGAAAATTGACTGGCACATCTGTGGAGGATTGCTTGTCGGCTGCCAAGGTAACCACAGGTTCTCAGCGTAACAGCATAGCGCAGCAGAAACAACTACGAGTCAATCAAGATCGCACTATACAGGCCTGTTGCCGATTGGTGATGTAAGGGACATTATAATTACAGGGAACAGTATAACTTGGCCACTGACCTGGTCCCAACTATGCCCATTTGCTGTGTCTGTGTATAGGAGAGTGGTAGCTCCCAGTGCAATAAATAACCCTGCTGTTCCTGGTTCAAGTTGATTAAAGCTGGTTTTGCTAAACTACTGAGACTCAGCCTTGTGTTTTGGGGTGCAAGATAGGGACTCGCGTGTCACAACAGCTTGAATCAAGAAGGTAGGGCCCCTGCGACTCTGGGGCTGCCCCCACCAGGCCATAAGCTAGCTGCTGAGGCCCACTGAGGTATTGATTCTCTGCATGCTTTACACTTCTTTGAATTTGTTTTGTGGATCCTGTAAATTCTAGTTTTTGATTTTCTAGTTTTGAAGTTCTTTTCTGTGTATGAGTATAGGGATTTTGGATTGTAGACTGGTTTGGTTTTGTCTTTTAAGGATTACCCTTATAAATTCATTCCTTTTATATTCCTGTTTGCTTTTTGAATATTTTTGTCACTCAGATCTTTAAAATAATAAGAATCATTACTTTTTATATAGGAAACCAAGAGTTTAGTAAGTCCCCTTTTCCCTTGCTGATTTTTTAGAAATATGGGATGTCTTCCCCTCTTGTGATAACTTTTCACTTGCAACCTGTGCAGGCCATGAAGCCTACTTCTTGAGTCTGGGGCCAAGCTAATTTTGTTTCTAAGTCATATCGTGTGGCCTAGACTTTGAAATAAAACTTAATTTTCAGTTTTTGCAATGCAGCAAACTACTATAGAATTCATTCTTTTATATACAGTGATCCCTCGCTATATCGCGCTTCCTCCTTCGCGGCTTCACTCCATCGCGGATTTTAAATGTAAGCATATGTGAATGTATATCGCGGATTTTTCACTGCTTCGCGGATGTCTGCGGTCTACAGTAAGTGCGCTTCCTCATGATTTGCCCATTTGAATTCAAACAAGGGACGCATTTGACTTCAAACAAGGGACGCTATTGGCGGATGGCTAAGAAGCTACCCAATCAGAGGACGCGGTTAAGCTCCTGGGTGCTGACTGGCTCCGCGACAGGGAGCGCAGAATTCGATTTCACTTAAAGCCGGCATCTCATCTCATCTCATTCATTCAGCATCATCGTTTTGCTTTGTGCGTACTGTAGTCAAGCTCTTCGTTATGTCTACAAAGCGATCTTCTCCTGCTACTGGGGCCGTGCCGAAGCGCCAACGGAAGATGCTAACAATTGCTGAAAAGGTGAAATTGTTGGACATGTTGAAGGAAGGGAAAAGCTACGCCGCTGTAGGACGCCACTACGGTATCAACGAGTCCACGGTTCGTTATATTAAGAAGGAGGAAAAGAACATACGATCTACTGCTGCAGTGTCATTTAACCAGGAGGCGAAACGAAGGGTAAGTGGACGTAGTAAGGCAGTAATCCGGATGGAATCTGCGTTAGGGATTTGGATCGAAGACTGCCGGAAAAAAAACATCCCCGTGGACACCAATATCATCCGACAAAAGGCCAAGCAACTTTATGATAGGTTTGCGGATGCTGGAGATGCTCCAGACGATGACGATGACGACCCTCGACCTGGAACTTCTGCTGAATCCCCCAGCGAGAGCCGTGAATTTACTGCCAGCAAGGGCTGGTTTGAAAAATTTAAGAAAAGGTTCAACTTGGCCAGTGTTAACCTGCAAGGAGAGGCTGCCTCTGCAGACAAAGCCGCAGCCGAGAAATTTGTCGCCGACACGTTCAAGACGATTATTGAGGAAGGCGGATATCAGCCTGAAACCGTGTTTAATATGGATGAGACGGCCCTATTTTGGAAGCGGATGCCGTCTCGTACTTTTATCACGAAGGAAGAGGCAAAAGCCCCGGGGTTTAAGGCGCACAAAGATCGCATCACGCTGGTCATGTGCGCCAATGCTGCGGGCTTTATGATAAAGCCTGGGCTCATTTATAAGTCCAAAAACCCCCGAGCCCTGAAAAATAAGAATAAAAACCTGCTGCCTGTGTACTGGATGCACAACCCGAAGGCGTGGATTACGAAACGCCTAACTTCGGATTGGTTTCACCAATGTTTCATCCCAGAAGTAAAGATCTATCTGGCAGATAAAGGGCTGGATTTCAAAGTCCTTTTACTTCTGGACAATGCTGGAGGTCATCCCTTGGATCTATCCTACCGAGGTGTAAAAATTGAGTTCTTGCCACCAAATACAACATCACTGATTCAGCCAATGGATCAAGGAGTTATCCGGGCTTTTAAGGCATTGTACACAAGGAACAGCCTGCAACACATGGTCGAGGCAATGGACACGGACGATGACTTTTCCCTGAAGGAGTACTGGCGTAAGTACATGATCACATCGTGTATGGTGAACGTGCAGAAGGCCCTTAATGATATGAAGAAAGACACGGTTAATGCCTGCTGGAAGAAATTGTGGCCAGAGATTGTGTGCGAAAAGAAGGGCTTTTCTGCAGAAGAAATTCATGACTCAGCGGTTGACAAGGCAGTCACGCTGGCAAAACTGCTAGGAGGAGAGGGATTCAACGACATGACCAGTGATGACATCAATGAGCTGCTCGATGCCCACTCCGAGCTGCTCAGCGATGAAGATTTGGCCGAGATGACCAAGTCAGCGAGCGAGGAGGAAGATCAAGACGACCCGGCAGAGGAAGACGCAGGCCTAACTCTCGAGCGTCTCGCGACCATTCTACGAATGGCAAAAGATCTGCAGACATCCGTTGAAGAATGGGACCCGCAAATGATTCGTTCTCTGCAATTTAAAAATGCTCTTGACGGCGCCACAGAAGTGTATAGGAACCTCTTTACACAAATGAAAAGGCAGCGCCAGCAACTGCCCATCACGATGTTCCTTACACGTAAAACACTGCCTAGTACGCCTTCAGTGGAAGAAGACGACGGCGCTGCTACACAGTCGCGTGAAGAGGCTCCTTTACAACAGCTGTGACAGTCCAGTAAATAGCATCGTTATCTGACAAGTTGGTGAGTACCCAAAACTATTTTTCTACGTACTTAGTACAGTACATGTATGTACGTTTATTGTAACTGTGCACACATTTTATACAATTTTTTGCATTGCATTTTTTTTTTTTGCATTGTAGGTATTTATTGCCGGTGGCCTGGCTGCAACAAATGTGATATTGGAGAGGCTCTACGGTTTCTTTAAAATAGCATTTTGGTTTTATGTACAGCATTTACATGTTAGATTTTTCACGTATTTTTATATCACCTACTCAATTACAATATGTTTAAAACTGTTACGTATTAAATAAAACTCCTCAATGATATACGATACGTATGTTTGTGAGTACTGTAGTATATAAACTGTGTTTACATACATAATTTCAACGAATCTTACCTAATAACTAAGAGAATATAAAGGGTTTATGCTGTATAACTGTATGGGGAATATTTATAAACCATGTGGGAGAGTTTATAAGGACTTAAAATATATAAAAATAACCATATAAACATATGGTTTCTACTTCGCGGATTTTCTCACTTCGCGGGTTGCTCTGGAACGTAACCCCCGCGATGGAGGAGGGATTACTGTAATTTTGGTAATGAGCTAGGTATATTTCTTTTTTCCTTTGTTTGCATTGACACAAAACTCATCTTTAATATTTTCCGTTATTGGAAGAGATTATCATTACTGCCTATGTATATATTCAAGTGAGACACTTTCTTACCAGCAATTCATTTCAATCTTTCCTCCATTTCAGATACTCTGAATCTACATAGGTATTTTACTTAGTGTTAGGTGTATGTAGCCAGGAATTTGGAGATTCTATTCTAAACAGAAGTATTGAAAGTATAAATAGATATAATAAATATAATTTATATATTTATAATATATAAATAGTTTAAATATAACTTTTGGTCTATATTGATGATGTGTGAGCCAAATATTTAAGTTTTGCCTACACAGACTATTCTCTGACTATACCTTTAAATTAATCCATGGGGAAATTAGTTCAGCTGGTTTAGGCTGTCCTACAGGGTATCCTGAAGAGGGACTAAGGCTAAATTAGAAATTTATTATTTATCTCCTGTTATTTTGTCTTTATTTAATAAAAAAACAATCACAGAAAAAGAAGGGGTCTAATTGTTTAAGTAAACAGAGGAAATTCATCATCCTTCAGGCTCCTTATGCAATCCTTTTCAGATGTTATTCTATCAACATGTTTTGGTGGGTAAAACTATTTGTATTTTGGCTAGAAATAAACTACACTAAACACATTGCAGGAACAAAAAAGCCTAGATATACCCTCAAAAGGCATGAATGAACTTTTATTTAATTTGAAACTCATACAGTTCATAGAAGACTTAATAAACATGGCACTCATTGCAGCACATTAATTCTAGAATCATTGCCCTGTATGGATATTGTGGCAGAAATATTGAATTGGATACATTTTGCTGCTGCTGCTCCTGGCACAAAAATGTTACACTGGGCTTTGGTTGAACTCAGTCCAGTGAACTTGGCAGTGAACCATCTTCCCATCTGTACTCTTTCTGCTCCTTGCTGTTTATAGGACTCCCAACTGCCGACACAGCACACACTCACTGAGAAATCCAAGTGCATGACGAACCAGTTGCTTAAATTTTATCATTTGTCAATACAATAGATAAAAAAACTTTGCTCATTATGTATCTTATTAGCATACTAAACTATTCCTTACTGCAACATAAACAAGAACACAGAAATAAATTAACCACTGCTGTATATTAACAGCTTGTCTATTTAGGCTTCTTTTCCAGTACGGCTTCAGGGGCTGCAATCTTTTATCATAGTGAAATTTGGGAATGATTTTTTGCCTTTTGTGGAAATCCTTGAGTAATTACTCTTCTTCTTAATCTATCTCAATATTTAAAAGAACCTAGTAGAATGAATATTTACTTTCTCCGAATTATCACATTTTTGCAGATTGTTTCCTAGAATTCTGCTCATTTTCAACTATTTCAGTAATTTGCTGAAAGATTAATGTGATGAGTGGGCATCTGTGTGAATGACACATACTAATTATCCCACTATAATTGTCATTTGTGTGTTCACTAAAAATAAGAGTGTTTTATAAAGGTCTGATGTGTGCAACAGTATTTTTTTAGCAAAATGCTATCTAAAATTGAGCGGTACAATCAGACTTGAGGCAAAAATGTGGTAATATTTACTGAACCAAAACAGAAATCATAGTCAGCAAATTGTTCCATTATACAAAGAGTTTATATGCAGATGTAGCCATCAGATGACCCTCCAGCACCTAATTTCCACATCTTTGATCGAAAACTATCTTGAATTGTAGACTAAATTAAACAGATCAATGGGAGTTATCTATTAAGATCTTTCATTAAAAGAGGTAACTATGTGTAAATTTAAAAATAGCTGAGCACTTAGTACACTTAAATGCTTGCTTTAGGGAGTTGTAGTCAAAATTAACAAGTTATGTGACTGAAGAGATATTACAGATTAAACTGATACCAAAGCATAGTGGTGCAGATATTGTACTTTTAAAGAAGATTCTACATTTATAACTTTTGTCTGTCATGAAAAAGTAGGATAAAGTCTATTTGTGTATGTTTGGTGATTTAATCTTTTAAAGAAGATTCTACATTTATAACTTTTGTCTGTCATGAAAAAGTAGGATAAAGTCTATTTGTGTTTGTTTGGTGATATAACCCTCTTCTTATTACCTGTTTTACCAAAGTGTTTGAACAGAATGCATCCCATGATGTCTTATTAGTATTATACAGCTTGCAAGATTAGAATCTACAAAAACTGCTCTGTGTTTTTTACACATCGAGTAAATTTGATAATGGAGCATAACATGATATTTGTATACAGGAGATGTATACAGTAAGTGGCATGGTGGCACCACTCCAGGAGACTGGGTTCAGATTCTTGCTTGATCACCACCATCATGGATTTGCCTGTCCTCCTTTTGTCTGCGTGCGTTTTCACTTTCCATTTTCCTCCTACACCCTAAAGAGGAGAATGCTAATTTAAATGATAATTAGAAATTGTCCTTATGGGAGTAAATGTGAATGAGTTTGTGTGTGTGTTTGTTGCAATATATTGGTACATGATGAATAAATAAGGAATATACATATATTTCAGATATTTGTTTTCCATTTTCCCTTTATCAATTAGTTCTTTGATTCTAATATTAGCAGCTGCAGTTCTCCCAGCTTTATTGAGCTTTTATTATTAACCCTGTGGTCAATTTATTTAATCACTAGCAAAATACCCGCGCTTCGCAGTGGAGAAGTAGTATGTTAAAGAGGTTATGTAAACATATATATACATATACATATACATATATACATATATATACATATCTACATATACACATATCTTTGGTTTCCTCCCACAGTCCAAAGACATGCAGGTTAGGTGTATTGGCGATTCTAAATTGTCTCTGGTGTGTGGGTGTGTGTGGGTGTGTGCGCCCTGCGGTGGGCTGGCACCTTGCCCGGGGTTTGTTTCCTGCCTTGTGCCCTGTGTTGGCAGGGATTGGCTCATGTATTTAGGATATAGCGGGTTGGATAATGGATGGATGGACATTTGTATGCATAGCCCCATTTGCCCGTTTTCATTTTTTTTCATTCTTCAGTAATATTTAAGCAAACCCGGAGCTTGTCAGTTCAAATCCTGGTACTGACCCCACTGTGTGACCCTGAGGAAGTCACTTCACCTGCCTGTGCTGCAAAAAACAAAAGTAATGTAACAAATTGTACCTCAGATGTTGCAAGTTGCTGGAATAAAGGCATAAGTCAAATAGATAAATATGTATTATACACATAGGAACTATTAATTTATTTTCAGTTAAGTCATCTGCAGCAAACCTTTATAAATGAGGGCTTCTCCTTTTTAGATAGTGCAAACTGTTTCTTCTTCATTGAGGTTTTCTCTTGGAGAGCTTTTTTCATTTCATTGAAAATTAAAGCAGCAGCTGCCAAAATATGTAGCTTTCTTATTAATTTTTCAACATTGTGTAAAATAACTTTATAAAGTAACATAAAAGGTTTAAATACTGGTTATCCTTTTACACTAAAATATTACTAAAGAGATACAAAAAAAGTAAAATGCATATGTTGTTTTTCTTTAAGGAGATTAAATTTTACTGAAGAAAAAAAAAAAAACTTAAACAGCCAAATGGGGCTATGCATACGAACTTAAAAGGTTTAAATAAAACAGAAATATATACCTTTATTTTTACTTCCTTAACTTGTGGAGGGTGTATCTTGTAGCAAAGCCCTAAGTTTTTTCATGAAAGCCCGTTTCAGTCAATAAGTCTTAAAAACAGGTGTAAAGATATTGACAATAAGCTACGCAAACCCACCAAGACATGAAATCGTTTAAATCAAAGCGCGAGTCGACAAACACCATCCGATACTATTAGTTAACGATTAACACATTTCTATATGTATTGTAAGCATACAATACAACTGATAATATGTTGCGCTTATTTATCTGGTGTACCGACATTTTTGCGCGTTTAACGGCTGAAATCTAACGTGGTTTGTGCCCTTCAGAATGAAAACAGTTAGCATTTACCTTTTTAATAAAAAGCGAGCTTTTAAGCCTGAGAAATCACTCCGTAAATGTACACGTTTAATTCTTGATCACTTCAAACAACTGAACTATCCAGAACATTTCAGGCATACATCCAGCATTCAAACTATGTATAAAAAGCACAACTGTTAAAGGAATTCAGCATTTCTTAATTGAAAATGTTCCTTTAATCGTCAACATGTCTCAATGAGTCGTTCTGGTGGTTTTACTTGACATTTTGATATTCTGGTTAATTGTGTTTGCAGTTGAGATGTTCTTTCCTGATTTATACTTGTTTTCTCGTTAATATTTGTTTCGCTGGTGTTAGTGTTCTGATTAGAGGTTATTGGTCCTTTGATGTCTTGACGGTTTCTTCTTAGAACAGCTCCTATTACGCAATTCCGTCACATACTGGTCTATTGTTTCTCTGCTTTTCTGGAAACATGTAAAAAAACTTGTGCCGCTCAAACGTCACATTGCGCTTTGGGTTGCAATACGTTTCGAATTTTTCAACTATTTTGTTCAATTTCATATTGTCGCCTCTTCACCAATTACATGTAGAAGCATAGACGCTTTAATTTTTTCACTTTTCCTATCTGCTTCAATCGCAGCAAGATACAACTCGAATCTCTGTTTAAATCTTTTCCAATTTTCAGCTACATTTCCCTTTAACTGGAGATTTGGTGGGGGCTGTAATCCTAACATATTTTTTTTCTCTTTTGCTAGAACGTCTTAGCGCTTTCTGATCACGTTTTCGGGTTACTAACAGACACGCGACTCGTTCAAAAGCTGAACCTCTTCTTCACATTCCTCTTCCAATCCACCACTTCTGACACCATGTAGTGATCTTGTTAGGTTCGTAGTTTAATCAATACACAGGATTGAAAGATATAATAACTTTTTAATAGACAGACTTTAGAGACATTTACTGTACAAGTTACTAATCGTTCTTTAGTTCACGCCCATTCTCCTACTTGCATCAGCATTCACAGGCATTACTAATCATTCTGTAAGTATCCCTTAATAGACCTTACTAATCAACTATCATTACAAAATCCAACGTGGTTTGTGCCCTTCAGAATGAAAACAGTTAGCATTTACCTTACGCAATTCCGTCACATACTGGTCTATTGTTTCTCCGCTTTTCTGGAAACATGTAAAAAAACTTGTGCCACTCAAACGTCACATTGCGCTTTGGGCTGCGATACGTTTCGAATTTTTCAACTATTTTGTTCAATTTCATATTGTCTCCATCTTCTTCAAACTGAAAATTGTTATATACCTCTAGCGCCTCTTCACCAATTACATGTAGAAGCATAGACGCTTTCATTTTTTCACTTTTCCTATCTGCTTCAATCGCAGCAAGATACAACTCGAATCTCTGTTTAAATCTTTTCCAATTTTCAGCTACATTTCCCTTTAACTGGAAATTTGGTGGGGGCTGTAATCCTAACATATTTTTTTTTCTCTTTTGCTAGAACGTCTTAGCTCTTTCTGATCACGTTTTCAGGTTACTAACAGACACGCGACTCGTTCAAAAGCTGAACCTCTTCTTCACATTCCTCTTCCAATCCGCCACTTCTGACACCATGTAGTGATCTTGTTAGGTTCGTAGTTTAATTAATACACAGGATTGAAAGATATAATAACTTTTTAATAGACAGACTTTAGAGACATTTACTGTACAAGTTACTAATCGTTCTTTAGTTCACGCCCATTCTCCTACTTGCATCGGCATTCACAGGCATTACTAATCATTCTGTAAGTATCCCTTAATAGACCTTACTAATCAACTATCATTACAAAATCCAACGTGGTTTGTGCCCTTCAGAATGAAAACAGTTAGCATTTACCTTTTTAATAAAAGGCGAGCTTTTAAGCCTGAGAAATCACCCCGTAAATGCACACGTTTAATTGCACATGTGTTAATATGCATGCTTACACAGTATTAAAAGACACTCAAAAATTAACGTCATTTACCTTTGTTCTCGCGTTTGATAAAAGGCGAGCTTTTAAGCCTGAGAAATCACCCCGTAAATGCACACGTTTAATTGCACATGTTTTAATATGTATGCTTACACAGTATTAAAAGACACTCAAAAATTAACGTCATTTACCTTCGTTCCCGTGTTTGACTCGTGCTGTAAATCTCTTCCTTGTTTTTACGTGATTACGTAGGAGGTGTGATGACGCGATACGTGACTCCGCCTCCTCCATTAGAGTATATGGACAAAAAACAGGTTCCAGTTATGACCATTACACGTAGAATTTCGAAATGAAACCTGCCTAACTTTTGTAAGTAAGCTGTAAGGAATGAGCCTGCCAAATTTCAGCCTTCCACCTACACGGGAAGTTGGAGAATTAGTGATGAGTCAGTCAGTCAGTCAGTCATTCAGTCAGTCAGTGAGGGCTTTGCCTTTTATTAATTAGTATAGATTAAGTTGTGATGTAAATATAGTTGTAAGCAAGTAGAAGAAATATGCTTTTTCTCTTTTCCTGGTCTCACTTTTTTGAATAATCCAAAATTCAGCTATTTGATTACACATATTTCTTACATTTCAATCCACTTTTTTCCTTATGTTCTTTTGTTACATATTTCAGTTTAGTCAGCTGTCATATTTATCTATAACAAAACTGAATTGCTAAAGTTTTCTTTCTTTCATACAATGTTGTTGTCTTCTTCATTTGCCTACTACTGTATCAGCTATGAACAGCGAACGTGTTTGTTGAGTTTGAGGCAGCTTGTTATTTTTATTATATTTTTCAGAGTTCTGAATGAAGTACTCAAACTTTAGGCCATCACTCTGCTCTCCAAACACAATTGTTAAAGCAGTTCATGTTGACATTAATTTTTTTAAGTTATGTTTGAGCTCTAGAGATCCCAAGAGGAAAGTCAAAATATTTTTCTGTTGTTGTACTTTTATAGTACACTTCAAATTCACTAAGTTTTACATCACTATTTATTATTCACTTTTAGCAAAGTGCATTTTAAATGTTTGTTTTTAGAATTGTGCACAATAAAAACACTTTAATTATTAATTGCACCTTTTGCACCTACTGCATACACTGTTCCACTAGCCCTCAGAACCTACCATAGCATTCTCATATCAACATTTGAAGATTCTGGAGTGTGATAATGTACCATTATTAGTTTTATGTAGGCTTGAAGAAAAAGTAAAGGCAGGACACAGGTTCAAATTCAACACCCAGTTTATTTACAGTTTTAAAGTTTTCACAAATCACCAACACTGCAACACACAGTTCAGTCCCTTCCTTGCCGCCAGTCAATCCACCTCCACTTCTCCTCAGGCTCTATCCTCTTCCTTCTGACTCTGTCCTCTGAATGGTGGGACTGGCCCCGTTTTATAAGGAACCCAGAAAGACTCCAGGTGTCTAACAAGCTTCTTCCGGCCAGGTGTGTGGCCAAATAAGGCCCTGGAAAGGTCCATGCACCCCCTGGCGGTGGCCACAGGTGCCAACAGGGTTGAGCTCCCATGCTCATGACCTGTGGCCCTGCTGGAAACCAGGGGGGCTACCCTCTGTCGGCCCGGGGAAGAAAATGTCCCAAAAATACTCTCTTCCCTGGTCCTTCCACACTCTGGGCTTCCCAGCCAGGCAAGAGTTCCGGCCACCCGCCACACAGCCCAAGATTTTAATTATACACTTAATGAGGGATCACTGCAGCAGATTTTGGACAATATGGAATAGAATTAATCTACTATTTCCTAGGCCTTTTCTATTTCAGAACTTCACTCAGTAATGTGTTACATTCATGTTATTTATTCTTCATCTAAAGACACAATTTGTCAAAGCACAATGATTTATGAAAAAATTGATGGAAATTGGAGTTAAGTGGTTTAAAAGGCATATGCAACAGCAGCTGGTGTTCTCTGATTTACCATAAGGAAAATCACGGACTGAAGTCCCTTATATTTGACAGCAGAGGGCACCACCTTATACTGCTTTGTTTTCTTTGCAAGACTGATTTATTAATCTAGAATAAATTATCTAGCAATTATATAGATTCTGCTTACTGTGCTCTATACCCTTAAGCAGTGTTTATCAACCACTAAGTGGGTTGTGGGCTGCTGCCAGTTGGTCGCAAGTTGCTATTGTTTATAATGGTAGTGGGTTGCAGCAGGTAGCTCTTGCTAGATTGCAAAGATAATTACATGGAAAAAAGCGGGTCTCAGTACCAAAAAGGTTGAGAAACACTGCCCTTTAGGATTATACATGCTCAGTTAATTGGAAAAAATGAACTTGCCCTTAAATTAAAGTTCAGCCCCACCCTTTCAGTTCACTATGCAGGTGACCCGTTAGATAATTTATTCTTATATACTGTAGTCTGTAAAGTATATTGTTATTCTTCCCCTCCACCCCCAGACTATTCAAAAGCAAAAAAGTCACGAAGGACACTGGAGCTCATTTTGCTTTTCTGATTTAATTCACTTTAAATATCAGAGAGGCTAATCCATTAGCAGGAGATTTTTAGTTCACAAATGGTATTTCAGTGTCAAGCTGCCATTAGTCAGTATTTCATCATTGATGACACTTAGTGAGTGAGAAGCATTTGTATTGTCAACAGAGATAAATAATACTGAACACAATTTGTATTTAGAGGATGTTTTAGAAAAAGAAGATTTTCCATTGGTGAATCATTTTGAGTGTAAAGCCACCACTTTACAATTAAGTAGTATTCTCTTTGAATGAAGCTCCAGTGATACATGAAGGTACCATTTACACTTTAGATGCATTCCTCTTCTAAATAAGTGTTGTGTATGTATAAAAAGCAAGATTTAGTGTAAAACATATATTTTAGAAGAATTGTAATATGTATTTGTTAGTATGGCGGCACGGTGGCGCAGTGGTAGCGCTGCTGCCTCGCAGTTAGGAGACCCGGGTTCGCTTCCCGGGTCCACCCTGCGTGGAGTTTGCATGTTCTCCCCGTGTCTGCGTGGGTTTCCTCCGGGCGCTCCGGTTTCCTCCCACAGTCCAAAGACATGCAGGTTAGGTGGATTGGTGATTCTAAATTGGCCCTAGTGTGTGCTTGGTGTGTGGGTGTGTTTGTGTGTGTCCTGCGGTGGGTTGGCACCCTGCCCGGGATTGGTTCCCTGCCTTGTGCCCTGTGTTGGCTGGGATTGGCTCCAGCAGACCCCCGTGACCCTGTGTTCGGATTCAGCGGGTTGGAAAATGGATGGATGGATGGATGGATGGATTTGTTAGTATCTGACATGAATCATGTAATAGACACAAAGCAAAAATATGACTGCGTTACAGAAGTGCATGAAAATGCTGCAATAAGATCTAAATAACAGAACCATATCTTACTAATCACAGTAAAAGCTGAGATCGACCTCATTTAATGGTCACACACTTCACTTTCGGGTGGTCTGTGGTGGCTTAACTGAGACACGTTTCTCTTAATATTACATATTTATTATAAGACCTGTGAATCCATCATATTAATAAGTAATTGTACCACCATGTCATTATCCCACACTGATGTTTTACAAATGTTATGATGGCCAAAGAAGCTTTTATTAAGGTCTTGTTATATAAGAGTAAATGAGTAATAAATGCATTCTTGCAGTACCTAAACTTAACTGTTACACAGACATTAGTTATGAATGGCAAAGTTGTCACTTGTTTATTGAGCATTTGTGAAATACAAAAGAAAACTGGTATAACAATGGTTTAAAATCAGTTTATAATACATGGTGATTATTTTATTAACATGTTGAAAATGTCTGATGACTTGGTCTTACTGTACAGTATATGAGCTTCAATCCACCTCCTAAACTGATATTAAAAGAACTTGCCATTCTGAATGAAATTAAAAAATCTTATATCTCTGACAGGGCTTCTTACTGACTGTCTTATTGACTTACTGATCAATGTAGGGTGACAGTGACAGTTGTTTCATGAAAGCTGGTATATAAATCAAGATTTTCATATGACAATCAGGCAGCAGTTAACCTGAAACTAATAAGCAAAATTGTGTAATGTTAATATAGTTCCTTCTAGAAATGACACAATGCCTGCACTGTACCTCCAAATTGACCTAACAAGACTGAGTGAGCGTGCATGTGTGGGGGTGTTTTGTGTGATAAGTAGGCTTCAAGGCAAACTCTAATGGCTAAAATGTATTGCCAAATATTTGCTATTTGCAAGCATGCTGAAAGCATAAAGAGAACTGAAAGCATCCTTGTGATCAGGTTGCATGTTAGTATTTACATAAATGCTATATTATATATACTTTGTGAGAGAAGAAAACTTAACAAGAAGCATCACTTTTTACAATGAAAAATAATCCCAGCACGCAAAGCAGCAGAAAATGCACATAAGTGACAGATTTTTAGACACTGTCAGTTTTACTTATTTTTGCACAGTAAATCACAATTAAAAATAATCAATAATGCATGTTCACAAATCAAAACTAATTAAAATGCAAAAGGCTTCTTTGATTTCATGTCTAAAGCATATTTTCCACATTCTAACCACTTCGGCCTCGCTCCTGTTGCTGCTGTGGTTAAGGTTTCATACAGTTGATACAGGGATGTAATTTTCCCAGGTGTTACCATATAACGCACCTTGTGAGGGTGTGTTCTATGAAAGTTACTATATAAGAAATGGTAATTTTTAAAATAAAGCAAATGTCTGCACAATTGTTTTTCTATTATTGAAAGTAGTCAGTCTATTTCTTCCAGGATCAACTCTTTTGTGACTGCCGGGAGCTTTTAAAATGTCCAGACGGAGCAGATTGGAATTTGAGTGTATATTTCAACTTGTTTAGTAATTTGTTTCACTATTCTGGCAATACCATTTTGCATTTTGCCTTTTTTTTGGTCACTACCATTTCATGATTTGCTCTGTTTGGCTGTGACCACATTGATTACACCGTATATACTCACGTATAAGTGGGGTCTTGAAATCCGAAAAATCAATCATAAAATCAGTCCCCAATTTATACACCCGTTCAAAAATGTGACACTTCATTTTTTTTTGCCCCCTCCAATCTCACACTAGTTTCTCAGATGCATCGGATTTTGTTGCAGCAGCGCAGTTACTAATTTCTTTCGCTACTTCAACGATATTTAATTTAAAACCAGCTTCATATTTTCTACTGATCGAACGCTCCATCGTAGATAAGAGATGCTCTTACGATAAAGGTGTATGAGGGTGTGAGATACAAAAAACACAAATCAGTGCAAACATTGCTTCACAATAGTTCGGGTATTACTGTGTGGCCACATAGGCCCAATACATAGAAAAACAAAGGCAGTGTGCTCCGTGGTTGCTCTGTCAGGTGGGTGTCAGCTTATCATAATCTCTAGGACCAATAGTGTGAGTTTTCCGCATTCGACTTATATGTCTGACATTATAAAATACCAGAAACTATACGTTAAAATCAAGTCCTGACTTATCCGCAGGAGAACTTATACGCAAGTATATACAGTAGTCGCTGTGTGTTAGATCATTAGGCCTATTTAAGGTACTGGCACTGTGTGTTTTGTTATTTCAGTACTGGATCAATTTAAATAAATTTGGTATTTCTGCATTAAGGGCCAGTAGACACACTTCCACCAGTTGTTGTGCTAAATAAGTAATAAGCTACGCTCGATAGTTTAACTTATTATTAAAATATTACAACAATCCTTAATTCTTAAGCATTTGTTTCCAATTTTCCATCATAAGTTCAGTGTAATTTCTTATCTGGAAAAATATTGATTTGTAGTATGTAAACTTTTAATCCTGCCAGCTCTACTGCTGTTTTGGGTTGACGTAACTAGCTGTAAGTGTACCCTTGAGTGTGAGCACATGTGTGCAACCTGAACACTCAGGTTTAGTGATGAGCCTTGGATGCAGCAGCCCCTTATTCTCGACATTAAAATGAGGATAACATGTTTGCACTTCCAGTTTGAGTTTTTCTTTGTCAACTCTATGTAGCGTGAGCCAGTGACGAGGTATAAAGGCCCAGTAACATTTTCTCCTTTGTAAGTGCAGTGATTTGGAAACATGAAAGCAGATCAATATCAGTAATGAAACAGACATTATGCTGATCAGAATGGGGCAGCCTGGCCACACTAAATTTATGCAGGCACCAAGGATGTCTTATGCGTGCTCCTTCAAAATAGTGTAAGGTTTATAATCATCCCTAATCCTTTTATAGCAGCGTTTGGAATAAAATCAGAAGGGATTGGACTACCTCATGATAAAATGTGATTTCATACACTACATTATAATTAAAAAATGACATTTTTTATCAAAAGGAAAATGGTTACATTTATTTTTACTCAAGATATTCCCTGGTGCAATTAAAAGGAACAGACCTAAAATCCCGGTCAAAGTTTAAAATGTTTTGAGAACTTTCATATTATTTGAATTCCTGGGTGCCCTCTAGTGTTTAAAGCAGCTTATGTACATTACAATTAAAAAGATGTGTGCCACCACTCTTAGAAGCTAATGCCAACTATGTAATTTCAACTATAACCTAAAGTAGTTTTCTTTTTTCCATAATATTAAAAGTATGGATCTTTGTGAACTTGCCCAGTTTATTAAAGATAACTAAAATCAATTAAGAATATAAAGAATATAAATGTATAAATGTTTTAACTTAAAAAAGATAAGTAAAAATATTAATTAAATTATCTCCATAATAATTTGATCTTCAGTCAAAATTGATATATTTTGGCCATTACAAAATCAGAAAAAGTAGAACATTAGAAGAACTAATGAAATCCAGTAATCCTGGATTTCCAAATTCTGTGTTCATCATTTATTGTTATGAAATAATTCATTTTTCATTTCAATCAATCAATATTTATTTTATAAAGCACTACATAAGTGTGGGATGATATTACAAATGTTAACATGGCATCTTCACAGTTTCAGTGTCCTAGAGTCAAATCTCAAATGTTTTTACTGTCTGCATGAAGTGTGCATGTTCGTCATATTTCTGGTTTCCCTGTGTAGTTTGGTTGTCCTGCCACATTTCAAATGTAAGCATGTCATTTTAGGTTTTGACTTAAAATTGACGCTGTGTTAGCGTGTGTGTGTGTGTTAGTATACCCTCTGATGGACTGGCATTGGATTCAAGATTTATTTCTGCTTTATTCCTCTTACTGATTGGATAGGCACTGGCCTTGGCAACCTCAAACAGGATTAAGCAGGTTTAATAATGGATAGATGGAGTATATGGCACTATTCCAATCAACCACAATCAGTGGTCCATAAGAATGCAATATAAAGCACCATAAAATATATACTTTGCTATTTTTCTTTTAATGTGAATGACAAATAATTAGTAAGACAAATAATTATTAGTAATTATAAATCTTAATATTTTGAACCTTTTATAGGGTGTAATGTGCATTTGCATTCTATTTGAATAGAATTAGGTATGTTAAGATTAGGTTTATATGGGAGTGCAGTGGGTAATCTTTAAAAACATTTTTGATTCTCGCATTTTGTTAGGAGTTGGCAACCTTTGCCCATGTTTGTATGGTTTACCTCACAAAGTCATGTTCTTAATTTGATGATTGACTCTACAGTTTCATGACATGAGTTAGGGTATATGTAGGTAGTAGGATGAGGTTCAGTGCTGCCACTACTACTGACACAAAGTAGGAAAAGGTCTGGATTTTTAAGAAAAACAGAAAGCAATGTTACAGACATGTTGACACACGCATTACCATTCCTTATAGGAGGGAATGACTGAATCAAACAATATTTTAGTTCTTACATATAGTATCATGCACTAATATTTAATTCATTCATAGTTATATCTAAAAAATCTATTTAGTGTAGCCTCGGTTTTTACATATTAATAGCAACATGTAAATTGAATAATTTCTTTTTCTTTGATAATATTTCTGAAAAAAGGCACACTTGTTTTGTTATACCTTTTGTGAAAGTGTTTATTTGATATTTGGACTTCAGACTTCACACACTATACACTTCACATCAGCATTTTTTCATTACATGAAAAAAAGTTTCTGTTTTAGTTACGTGTTCAACATTTTTTGCCTCACATTTCCTGTGATCCTATATTTATCCAGATCATTGTAGATACGGAACACACACGAAATGTATGTATATCAAATAACAATATATTATTTACTCTATATAATTCCAGACACCTCACGCCCAGATAAACAGACTTGAGCTGGGAGAACTTCAGCTGCGTCAGTTGGGGATGGGACAGCAGGTTGCTTGCTGCTTGTGCTGATTGACATATTTGCAAAACAGAGACACTGATGAGGCGGTGCGAAGGAATTTAAGGTGGCCTGGCATTACGACTTTTTTTGTAGGCTTCAGAGATTCTAGTGTTAACCCAATATGAGAGTTGAAAGGAACAGGAACTTATTCTGACAGTACTGGATGCAAGTCAAGAAACACCCTTGGATGGGGAACCAATTGATTGAAGTATTGAAAGATAGACAAAAACATCCAAAAAAGTTTGTTACTTCAATTTGAAAAGCATGTTTTTTTCATATGTTGTGGCCTGTAGGGTGCGTTTCAGAAACCTCCAAACCCAAACACACCTACTTTTTAGTCAAATAAATACCTTCACACTGTTTATTCCTTTAAACTAGCACTAATACAATTCCTCATCTCCTTTATTTTCTTTCTTCTCCATACCTCCCAGGCAAGCTTTGTTCTCATCCTTTTTCAATTCTGATTCCCTGAGTGAGGTAAGGTGGCTGCTTTTATGCCAGAGCCAAGTGAACCTCCACAGCTACAACATTACAAACACTTTCAGGTCAGACAGAACCACCTCTAAAAGGGGGAACACATTCTCTACAGCTCCCAGTGGCAGCGCCCATGGCACCCAGCAGGACTCTTCAGCATGACTACAATTCCCAGGTCATTCTGTGGGTTTGCACATGGATGATCCAGCCAAGGGATGCCACCAACAAGCAGCTTGGTGAAGTATACATCCCTGATAGGCAGTATCACCCTGACCTCCATTAAACAGTCTCAACTGGGAAAGGGAACACTTACCATCCCAGTCAGGGTATCCACCCATTTTATTTTTCTCCATCCATTATAAGGATACTTCAAGTAGACAAGCAACCATCCAACCTGGCCAGGAAGACAGTTCATTG
The DNA here is from genome assembly GCF_900747795.2 of Erpetoichthys calabaricus. NCBI lineage: Eukaryota > Metazoa > Chordata > Cladistia > Polypteriformes > Polypteridae > Erpetoichthys > Erpetoichthys calabaricus. The sequence continues at coordinate 170,712,589 of NC_041399.2, read as the reverse complement.
CAGTATGTACAGTATACTGAATATCAAAATTGAGGGAAAGTTTTATACTTGGACACTGCAAGGTTTTGTAACCCATCCTTGCCAGCCTTTTGCATTTTGTAATGATGTGCATGATCAGTAGTTATAAATACAGTAAGTGTTCAAGCACTGGCAGTTGCATGTTTTATAATACAGGCATAGAAAAAGTGGGGTCTATAGTTAGGCAGTGAGCAAATAAAGTGGAGAGACTGAGATATTGGTGTGTGTAGTATGGGCACGCTAAGAAAAATGTCAAAACTTTCTGGGATTCAGAACATAATATGGTGATTAAATAAGCAGTGTTTATCATCATATACTGTATAGCAAACAGCTGTCGAGGCCAGTGAATACTTGATGCTTTAACCATTATAAGCAATGATGGTTTTACTTTTTTTTTGCTTACAGGTATGCAGAACAGTATTTTCTTCAATGTTTTAGTTTTTAATCAGAGAAAATAGTTATTTTTTAAATATTATGTTCAAAAGTGAAGTGTTTGTGCTCTTAAAAGTTTTCTATCTCTCTTTTTTCCCACTGAAGTGCAGCTTTCTATATGTAAGCATCCTGGAGCATGAGTGCTTTTCATGTTGCTTTAGCACTCCCACGGATAAGTCAGGGCTTGATTTTACAGTATAATTTCTGGTATTTTATAATGTTGGTTGTATAAGTTGAATGTGGAAAACTCACAATATTGGTAGAAGGGATTATGATAAGCTATCGCCCACCTGAGAGAGTAACCATGGAGCACACTGCCTTTTTTTCTATGTGGGTCCGGCAATGCGCTGTATCAGCACGTGCTCCTAGCCCCTCTCTCTATTGTGCCTACGTGACCACATGGTAATACCCAAACTATTCCGAAGCAACGTTCGCACTGATTTGTGTTTTTTGTATCTCACACCCTCATTCATACACCTTTATCGTAAGTGCATCCCTTATCTATGATGGAGCGTTCGATCAGAAGAAAGCATGAAGCTGGTTTTAAATTAAGCATGTTGAAGGAGCAAAAGAAATTGGTAACTGCAATGCTACAGCAAAATTCGATGTGTCTGAGAAACTGATCCAAGATTGGAGGTGGCAAGAAGATGCAAAAAAATAAAAAAAATTAAGCATCGTATTTTTGAACAGGTTGAACGATCGATTTTTCAGGTTTCAAGACCTGACTTATACGTGAGTATATACGGTAAGCATAAAACATGAAATAAATTGCTGAGCCTTTCTGCCATGCTAGAAGATATTGTAGTCCATTTAACCTTTTAGTGCTCAGCAGAATATGCCAAAATTTAGATGAAAATTAAATCTGACAATTTTCAATTTCTTTTACACACTGACCGCTGGACTATATATTACCAGGGCACCTCAGTATAGGTCTATGCATATATGGTAAATAATGAACTTTTCAGTTTTATTATCAAGAGTAACTCTGTCAAAAATATAAAGAAATTGTTAATTGCTTCAATTTTGTCCAGCAATATGACTTAAAGTCCTTGAAGGATGGCACAATGCAGAGTGCAGGCTATAATGCACATATGCAGTAAAAGTAACGCATTTCTTTGTTCTGTCTATGCTTGTTGCACACAGCACATATGGTAGTTGGTGACTGTTTATGCTCAGTGATCAGCAGAACGTCCATGTAGTGTTGTCCTGACGGTCGTGACAAGTCGGAAGCCATGTAATGAAGAAATGCCTTCGGGCAGCTATCTGTATCAGTGCTAGAGCCTACAGGTTCTACATCATCCAATTGATTGTCACTATCTTGATCACTGTTATTATCATCAAAATATTCATTTTGCAATAAATCTAGTTGTTTCAAAACATCAGCAGATTTATGCCCTTTTTTGTGATGAAATAACTATGGACTGTCTGTTTATAGCACAGGTGTCGAACTCCGGTCCTGGAGGGACGCAGTGGCTGCAGGTTTTCATTCTATCCTTCTTCATTTGTGACATGTTTTTGCTGCTAATTAACTTCTTTTGCCTTAGTTTTAATTAACTTGACTCAGACCCCTTAGTTGTCTCTTTTTCCTTAATTAGCAGCCAAACAATAATGAGACACAAAACAAGCCGCCACATGACCAGCTCACCTGTGCTCAGCACATAATATCTGAAAATAATGAAAGGTGAAGCTCTCAGTAAGGTTGATCTCTCAGGTCACCAAAACATTTTGATGATGTTCTTAGATAAAAACAGTAAATCAACAGTTTTAGAAATGTCTGCCGTGGCAGAATGAGAGCAGCAACAAGCTGTGGCATTAAATAACGAGTTTAATTAACAGCAAGAATCAGCTTTTCTTTAAGAGATTGGTTGGAGTGAAAATTGGTTGGAGTTTCAAATCCCAATTTAGCTGGTCATCTGTCGGGCTTGTTTCACATCTCATTTCTGTTTTGCTCTCATTTAATGAAGAAAGGAATAAATTCAGAGGACTGACTCCTTAAAAACAGGGCTATTAAAATGGAGGGGAAATGAGTTAATTAGCAATGAAAACTGGTCAGTGATTAGGAAAAGGGTTAGAATGAAAACCTGTAGCCACTGCGGCCCTCCAGGCCTGGAGTTCGACACCCCTGGTTTATAGTAATATATATATAATATTTTCAGCAAGCTCTTGCGGCTAAAAAAAAAAAACCAAATTCTATGGCTATCCACTAGATGGCAGCACTACAGTAGATAACTGAGGCACTGGCTGTGTCTATAGTAGCAGTAAACTGAGATAGGAGTTGTATTGTACCTAGACAGGCTCAACAAGCTACAACATAACTTGTACCTCACATTCAAAGTGTTCATATTTCTATGTAAACATTTACATGTTGCTGATTCTTTATATAAAAGTTTACCAAATTTCTTGGACTTTAATATCTCTACCATCTACAGATTAAGCATGGGACTTGATCACATGGTAGACTCATGTTTATGTCTTAAAAAATGAAAGAGGAATTAAAATCAGCATAAGATCACTAAGTAAACAAGACCTTATGTGTATTATTTTGTAAAATATGATGTATTATAATAGTAGCAAAGGTTAAGCACATAGATTGAATACCCTAAATGCTGTTTGGGAATTATATTTCACTCAATCCACAGTCTTAGCCATTTGATGCATTATGAGTGATGTTAACAAGAGATACCTGCAGAAACAAATGTCACTGTGGCATTATTGAATTACTATTTTATATTATAGATACTTTAAAGTGAACTGTAGGTCTTCTGGAGCAGACTCCAGTTCCACCAGACTCCATATTGGAATAGGCACTTGTGTGTGGCCATGTTTATATTTTTTAATGGACTTTTGGTTTTCACATGCAGATTTTGTTGTTTAGTATTTTGCTGTTGATTAAAATATATAGATTTTTTGTTACTAATTACCATTGTACAAGGTGCTGTTTCTCATCCAGAAGACTCTTTGTTTCACTGTTACATGGAGCAGTGTTTTGACCTTTCGGAAGGGCCATCTGTGAAGTGTTTTCTGGGCATTATGCCAAGGACTGAAAGGGAGTAAAACAAGAAATCCTCGGAAACAAAAATGCACTTCATACAGACATTTCTTTTTAATAATGCTTTGGTTGTTTTTTTTTTTTTGTCTGTTAGGACCAAATATTCCTGGAAATCTTAATTGTATTCCAAAGGTTTATCTTGTTTGCATTACTATGGACTTTAAAAAAAAAACATATTTTTAATTGGTTATAGTATTAGAAGATAAATGTACATGTAACATCTATTAATGAATGATGTCTTACAATCCAAAGCGGAACTGAATTACCGTATGTGCTCTGTTCTCCTTCCTAGAAAGCTTTTGCTGATAACAGTTCTCCAATCCTTCTTCCAAACAAAGAGTGGCGCTTGTTTCTTCCACATTACCAAATTCTACATTATTTGGCCTTTTATGAAGAGAAAACTCCAGGTCATATTAACTAAATGATTCAGTGTATTCTTTTCAATGTCACCTAGTTGCAATCACCATAAACTCCCATGATGTAGCCACCTTGACAATATAGCTGTCAGTATGAGAGCCTTAGACAATGAAAATACCATGTGACAGATTATTGTATGTGTTATTAATAAGATGATATGAAGAGAAGGCTCAGAGTACCTTTGTAATTATTTTAATAGGATAAGTAATGTAACTACTCCAAGAAAAGAAGCAGAAGAAATTTTGTCCTTCTCAGACACAACAATGCAGTCTTTATTGCTTTGCATTTTTCCATAACACTATCAAATAAATCATTCAAACAATCGTTTAATTAACCTCCTAAATTTTTTCACAAATAGATCTTTAATATGCCCGTGACCTAATCCTGGATAAGCAGTGTCATAAAATGGATGGATGGATGGATATCCTTAAGTAATACACAGAATATTTTTAAGAAAGCAGTACATCTTTTTTTCTTTTTTCAAGCAAAGCTTTCATGATCTTTGTTATCGCTTTGATAATGTTTTGTAAGCTGACCCCTGTTACATTGCCAGGTTTTAATTGATAAAAGGTGAATTTTCCCAAAAAACCTATGTTTCCGACTTCCAGACTTGGATACACTTGATATTTTAACTAAGCTAAGTTCATTTTTCTTTCACCCTAAAAACACTTTTCTCAGATGTTCTCAGCATGGTGTGCTTTAATCATTACTCTGTACGGTGGCTCTTTCACACTGGAGATCAAATGTTCACAAATCAAATAAACTGCGCCCTGGAATAGAATTTTTTTTCCAGGGCGCCAGTGTGCTCAGATTACTCGATCACCAATTAGATGAGCCATTTTACTTTATTAAAATGTTTAATTTGGAAAGATTCAGCTATTATACGTAGTCTGACTGTTTCTCTAGATAGATTCCTAATGTCTCAAAACAATGTGTATTATTTCAGTAAAGGCCTTAAATTGAAGTAACAAGATCAAAGGATGTTCTCATGCAGAGACAGGGTCATACCCTGTGATGAAAAAGGAGCAAAAACTGTCCCTCTTTTTTGTCCGGAGGAGTGTCTGCTAGCTATGAGATAGTATTAATGGGTTCACAGTTTGTGATAACATGCAATAAAGGTTGCCAGATTCTTAATTTGAGCTTACTGTAGAGAAAAACAAACAACTGAATATAATATAAATATAATATAAAATGTCTCCAGTAGAGAAAAGTATACCTTACTTCATGTTTCAGATTTCCTGATTAGTAATGCATTATAATGGTTCAACAGTCATATGGAAAACTGAGAGATAAATAAAACTGTAACACTCCATTGATATAAGACTGTGCTGAATACGACTGCATTTACATTTCTCTCAAGACTGTTTTTATTAAACAGTGTATCTGAATGTGAATGGGATAGAACCTTCCATAGTTCACACAAAAAAAAACAAAAATACTAACCATATAAAAATAGCCAAAGATAATAAAAATCAACAAATTTAATAAAAATAAATCAATGCAGCATCTTTCCTTGACCCCATTGCACACTGAGCCATGTGATGTTTGACAGTAAGAAGCTAATATAGCCATCAAATCTCTTGATTTATTCTTCCTTAAAATCATGGCAATGCAGTTGCAAGCAATAAAGTATCTATCTATCTATCTATCTATCTATCTATCTATCTATCTATCTATCTATTAGAAATTCACTCTGTCTACACTCTTCTCGGTTACATGTTCTCACTTGAAGCTACTGGATGTGAAGTTGAGCCGGTGGATTCACAGTGCAGAGTACAAGTGCCTTAGTGATTGGAGCTGTCAGTGATTGTCTTCTGATTGTGGAAGCCTTTTCTCTCTCCATTTCAAACTTGCTTCACTCACCCTCTTACTATTTAGGACAAAGGTAGAAAACTGCCAGATAGCCAAAGAAGAGAAAGTTTGAGGAGGTATGTGGATTTACGATAGAAACAAGCACTAATAAATAGAATTTAGTAGTATACTGCTTTATCAAGGGATATTGACCTGGTAATAAGTCACCAAAGTCTCTCGGGAATACTCCTTCAAGGCTTATTGTACAACAAATGGTTAGCATGGAAAAATGTCACACTTCTGACATTAACATTTAGCCACCTTAATAACGGACAGCAGTGAGAGGCATGCACAAAAATCTGACTAGCTGCCAGGTAGGACAAAGCCTAAAATAAGTCATTGTAATGAAAGAAAACTGCAAACAATATTCTCAGGATTAAGACCCAGAGGAAATGCGTGTGAAGGAAGCTATAAATGTGTATAAAATTACAAGACTTTGATACTGTTTGATGTGTCTTAGTCATTGTGTTCTGGATTGTCTCTTGGGTGCCTTTACATGTATTTTTGATTTTGGTTGCTCATGAAACGCAGTTGTGTAGAGTAAATGCATTCCAACTAGTGCTGAGGTATGGAGCCCTTTACCTGATCTTTTTTCCTGTTAACATTTTCAGCATAACATTCTTAAGCCAATTGATAAAAAAATCAAGATCCATCCAACAGTTTTCTAACCTTTTTTAACATCAGCATTATGGAGTGCAAAGCAGTGTTTGGGCCTACTAAAGACACTCATACACATTCAATATAGAATTCAGAATTAACTTAAAGCACACTTTTTGTGGAATATGGGAGCAACATCAGAGAGAGAGAAAACCATTCAGAAATTGGGCGAACATGCAAACACCCCACACACATTTGTTATAAAATGTTCACCTAAAATCCAAACCCACAATTTTCAATGTTAGTTATTTGATTAAAATCTACAGCACATGAGCGTGTCACCTTAATTATTAGGCCGATTTGTTCATATACCTTTATTTAGTACTAGCTGTGTAAGCCTGTGCTGTAAAAAGCCTGGGGTCCTAGAAACTATTGAAATTGTCAGAAAAAAAAAATTTAATGTAGATATGTCAGGTAATTGAAAGGAACTACTCTGGGCATCTCTCTCCTAGGAGGATTTGTTTTGCCGACGTGCTTGCATCATTTGTGTATTAATGGCAGGAGGAAAAGTAAAAGTGACACCGTGTTGCCGATGTTAAGCGACTTCATTTTGCTGACATGCTGGCCTCGCTTGTGTTATTAGCGGCTAAGCGAGTTTTCTGTTTCCTTGGAGGCAGAGCCCTTACCCCAACTCAACCTCTCACTCTCAGGCCGGACAGACAAACACACTTCCACGTGTTTATATATAATATTAGCAAACAGTCTCACCCACTTCTAGTTTCTACATTCTATACCAGGGATCTCAAACTCCAGACCTGGAGGGCTGTAGTGGCTGCAGGTTTTCATTCTAACCCTTTTCTTAATTAGTGACCTGTTTTTGCTGCTAATTTACTTCTTTTGAATTTATTTTAATTGACTTGTTTTTTAAGATTTGTTCCCCAGAATTTCTTCATCGTTCCTCTGAATTGCTTCATTTTCTTTCCTTAAAAAGAAATGAAATGTGAAGTGAGTGAGCCAACAGAAGACCAACTAAATCAGGTCCTCAAACTCCAACCAATTTCACTCCAACCAGTTGCTTAATAAACCCATTCTTTAATGTCATGGCTTGTTGCTGCTCTCATTGTGCAGTAGCATACATTTTCAAATAGCATACATTATTAAAATCTTTTGGGGACCTGAGCAAATCAACATTTCTGTGACCTCCACCCTTTTTATTTTCAGATATTGTATGATGGTCACAGTTTGCTGGTCATGTTTTGGTTAGTTTTGTATCTCATTATTGTTTGGCTGCTAATTAAGGAAAAAGAAACAAGTATTGGGTCTGAGTCTTCAAGAGCAAGTCAATTAAAATTAATTCAAAAGAAGTGTCACACACGTGTGTTTAGGAGACAACTAAAGGGTTTGAGTACATATAATTCCACGCCGGACCAGGGGGAGGCGAGGTGCACTAATTCTCCCTCTTGATCTTTTGCAGATCATTCTAGGGAAATCCCACTCGGCTCGAGGGCAGCCAACGACGTCACTTCCGGGGCCTTTAAAGCTGCCATCTTGTGTAGAATGAATCAGTTCTGCTTTGGACTCTGTTGTATGAACATGTCTATGCTTTGGCATCAGTTTTGCAGCCGGGAAAAATTATACTGGTGGCTGCCCCAACCCTTTGTAATGTCTTATGGTCGTTCTTCTTACAGAAGTTAATTAGCAGCCAAAACAGGTCACTAAGTAAGAAAAGGGTTAGAATGAAAACCTGCAGCCACTGCAGTTTGAGATCCCTGTTCTATACTGTGATTTTGTCCAGTTAAAGCATGTAAACCAAACTAGGTCAATTATTGGATATTTATACCCATCAAAACTATTAATAAGAAATCATGCATTGCAGAAAAAATATCCTGCAGTTTAACTATCCATCTCTTTTTATCTTTCAGGTTCAAGGGGGGCTGAAGGCTATTCTAACAAAACTAGTGTGTACAAGGCCATCAATCTGCTGCAGGATTCAGTAACACATTCTCAATGTAAAGTCACTAATTAGCTTTATTTACTCCCGTGTTTGAATAAAGTACTCTATGTCTTTCTATCTGTTGAACATGCAAACATATGAGACATGTAGAGAAATTAGAGTAGCCAATGAAATCCCACAGAGGAATTATGGAAAATCCACACAGACAGGGAATTGTAAGGAACTTCAATCTGTGCCTCTTGAGCCGTTGAGCAGCAATACTAACCATAATCGAGCCCACAAAATGTTTTTTCAAGTTATGGTGACAGCATGTGAATTGGCTTAATAGTGACAAGGCTATAGTTATTTGACTTTCCATTGTAATAATTGACATATATCTGAACATATCTCTTTATTTTGAAAATTATAACATAAAAATACCTTTACAGCTGGTAATTCTACAGAACTCTGCAAATGTCTTAGGTACTTTAGATAGTTCACAACAGTATTGGACAGTTATTTTATGTCTTCTAGGATAGTGCGTCAATAGAACGCAGTGTATTTTATAGTTCAAAACATTTCTTTTGCAAAAAGTGAAGCAGTACAAAAAGAAATTTGAATGTCTTTAAAGAAAGAAAACAACATAGTAATAGAATACCTTCCAGTTAAAAAAAAACACGAGACCTTTATGGACATCAGGTCCAGTGCTTGGTTAATCAAATATAACAGACAGATGCTAATGCTTAATGACAGGATATGTAGGTTGAACCAAAGTGATTAAATGAAACAAGAACAGCAGCACAGAGTGAATACAACTAGGCAAGGGACAACCATACTGAAAAGGTGAGGCTGAGTAAGAAGAAGGAAAAAGTGAGCATAGCAACACAACACAAGGTAGTGATCCTGCATCATCAAGGTCTCTTCCAAGCAGAGATTTTGCAGCAGACAGGTGTTTCCAAATGTGCTGCACAAGCCTCTGTGCAGAAAGATAAACAAAAGGTTGACGAATGGAAAAAGCAAGGGAGGGCAATGGAAACCGAGTACAATGGATGGCAAACACACAAAGTTTAACTCCCTTTGAAATCGGCATCACTATTAGCTTACAACTGGCAGAAACCACTGAGACTGTAGTCCACTCATCAACAGTCTGGAGGAATCTTATCAGAAGTGGTCTTCATGGAAGAGCTGCAACCAAAAAGCCATTCCTCCATGATGAAAATAGAGCAAAATGAATCTCTTATTGCATGAAAATACAAGGACAGGGCTACATAAAAATGGAAGCATGTGCTCTGAACTGGCAATAAAAATTGTAAATTTTTGGCTTTAACAGAAGGCTGTTTATCCACCGAATGGCTACATGAATGAAATCCGCAGGCAACTGTAAAGTACGGTGGAATTGCCCAGCAGATTTGAGGCTGTGTTTCCAAAAATGGAGCTGGTGATTAAATCAAAACTGATGTCCCCTCATTCTTGAGAAGTACTGTATAGGCAGATTCTTATCCATTATGTAATACTGTTAGGGAGGCATCTGATTGAACCCAGTTTCATTCTGAAGCTTGACAATAAGGCCAAACACATGGTCAAAATCAAAAAACTATCTGCATCAAAAAGAGGAACAGAGTATCCAGCAACAGATGGTATGGCTCCCACCGAGCCCTGACCTTAACATCACAAAGCCAGTCTGGAATTACTTGCAGAGACAGATCCAAGTATGACAGCCAAAGTCTGCAGGGGAACTGTAGCAAGTTCTGCAAGAAGCCTGGAGCAAACTGTCACACGAGGACCTTCAGAAATTGCATGCAAGTGGACCTAAGAGAATTGTTGCTGTTTTTAAGGCAGAGGGTGGTCAGACCACATATTAATTTCATTGATGTTTTTTCTGCTTAGTGCGCATTCTAGGAAGCTTATTGATTAATCACACTATTCATGGTATTAGTTTTGAAAGCATTCCCATTTTATAGCAGGTTTTCTTAAGTGTCTAAGACCTTTGCACAGTGCTGTACATGCAACAGCTTTTCATGGTTTCTGTAGACCTTTTGTGTGACTGTTTCTAAAGTAAACGTTTGTTGCCACGGTCTTTTGTATAACTTTTTTAAGTAGCTGCCAACCCATAATATGTTATATACACTATTCTAAAATTGATATTGGCATTTTCACAGTTTTTAATAGGGGGGTGTGATTTCTGAGTCCTAAGGCTAAGACATGGCTGTCATATGATATCAAATTTTAAAAAAAATACTCAGCAACAATAAACAAACACACCCGTTGACTCCCTGGCTAGTAAACTAAAATATGGAAATGTAATAGTTCTATACGTTGATGATATCTTAGCTATGTCTCACCTCACCCCACAATTCTTTCAGTGCCGTGCCCTTTGTATACATGCCAGTATTATAAAGACACTTTTAATCAGACTGGCTCAGTGCCCAGAGAAGGGAAAACAATGTGTGCTCCAGACTTGTTGTGCAATGCCATGCTATGTTTGTAATGTTTTTGTGGTTTCTTTAGTTCTGCATTAAAACTTTTTTTTAGCAGCATAAGGTGTGGTAAGTTATTTAGAAAATTCTTCAATAATTTTGTAAGCTATAGTAGTTCTTGTTGTTTAGGATATGTTGTTGATGACATTACGTAAAAACATATAGGAAAAAATGACCTGCAGTCATATCACACAGTTCTGCATTCTCATTCATTCAGCTTCCTGGGTTTCAATCCTTCACGTTGATACTCACAGTGTGGAGTCTCCACATTCTCCTTGTATCTACATGGGTTTTTGTCTGAGTATTTCAGGTTTTTTTCTGCATTCCCAAATTTATATAAGTATGGTTAAAACTCTAAATTGGAACTGTTTGATGTTGTTCCAATTCATATACCCACTGCTGCTGGGATAAACTCCGTCTGCGGACCTGAATTGGATTAGGCAAATTTGAGAATGTATTCAGTTTGTTGTAGTTCTGTATAGAAAGCCACTGTGCACAAAAATATATGTATCTTTAATTTATATACAATAGCTATGCACATGCTATATTTTTAAATCATCTACAGAAAATGCATTATTTACATTTGACAATACTTTCAGGGGCTGTTTCCTATTTTTCCACTTACACCAAGCTCACTGATTTCTGATAATTTATTTCCATTATTCAGGCTAAATTTTTTAAAGCAATTTTTTAAGTCCTTACCAATTCAGGGCCTTCCTGCGCAATAAATAATACTCAAGCAAGCCTAGAAGCATTAAAAGGATAACTGAATGTCAGAGAGTGAGACAGGCTGAGATCTGACTTGCCATCTTAAAACACTATTTAGACACAATTTCTGCAATTTTTGCTTCTTTTATTTAGAATTGTATCTATCCTTCCACTTTTTGATGGATAAGCTCACAGGTTTTATGCACAATACTGTATGTATGCATATATATTACATGGATTTTTTAACTTATTTGTGAACTGAATTATAACTACTTGTCAATTTGGCAATTTTAACAGTCATTACAGACTTACCATTACTGCCTTGTCCTATTTTGAACTGCAGTTTTTCAATGCCAGATATTTTATTTTATCAATAAAATTAATAATTGAAATATTGTAGTACAACAGCAAAGTTAATAATAAAATTGTACACCATTATTTGTTATTACAGCAGACCTAAATGATAAAATATTTCAGAAGCATGTTAAAAGTAACAAATGTAATGACTGCATATCTTTCATCTCAGCTCTTTCTAATTTGAATGTGTCTCGTTCATAAACTTGTGTCCTCCATTTTGCAAAAATGAAATAATTCTATTGTTTGACACCAGAGGGCAGCCACACATAAGCTACAACTTTTTATTTGCCAGTATTTTTTATGCTATTTTTTTTTTTTTTTTTTTGCTTTTTAGAAATTGTAATTCTGCATGCAATTTCTAAGACTTGGGACTTTAGCAAAAAGAACACAGAATGAATTTTGCTAAAGGCACTACAAATAGTAAATTCCCTTGCACATTGCTCTGTTGGTTGGAAATGCCTTTTTTATACTGAATAATTGTTCCAACCAGATCTAACAGAGGATTCTCTGGAGGATGTCTACTTTGAACTAATACAGAGGACATCAATAAATTACACTTTTCTCAAAGAGAGCACATAAGCCGACAAGCACCTATCAGACCAGAGATTATTGAGGCCTTGATGAAGACTCATGCCGGTTGTAGACTGTAATTTACACAGTTTCTTGATAATAGGTGTCCAGAGCCACATTAATTTTGTTTAACTGGTAACAAATACATACATGATGTATAGATATTAATATAGATATACTCCTCTGAACTGCTGTGTAATGGAAGTTATATACCATGACTGAAAGTGTAACTACCTTGGGCACTGTGAATGAAATAGCATTCAGTGTTTAAGTATGATAAAAATGTTATGTCTGTGACTAATATGTTGGTCAGGTCAAGACAAAAACTGAAACACCATTATGGTCTATGAGGTGTGACAGAAAATATATTCTGTTGTTATGGCCGATCCTGTATCAATGTCAGAACGGTGCAAACTGCATATGCTTCTAGCACCAGAATATATCCTGGCAGTGCCACTGATGTGGAGGTGAGTACTATAACCTCACGGTTTCAAGAGGTCCTGTTTGAATAGTGGGGTGGACAGTGTCTATGGAATTTTGTTTGTGTTTTCATCTCAAAGACGTACATTAGGTGTTTGGTTAACTCTCATACTAGTGAGTGGTTTTATTTGCTTGATTCATTGAATATGTTCACATATTATGCAGTGGTTTGACATTAATGACATTTCTGTTTTATGTAAGCAGCATTCCTATTGGGTTTCCTAAACATTTGAAACTGTGTACAAATTAGACTGCAAGGCTCAAAAAGCTCTGACAATCATGACAATTTTTCACCCACAAAAATGGTAAATGTGCTGCCCTGTATCAACTCAAAAGAATTAAAAAACTGGCAATCATGGTGCGTACATTATTGGTTGCCAGAAACTCAGAAAGATAGTCTCTCTTTTCAAATAAATATAAATACATAAATTAATCTTATAGCCTATAATTGTATATAGTGGTGTATATTTTGAGTTAAATCTCTTTTAGGTGGCATTCTCTTTTGTATTGTTCACATGACAATGGACCGGATATTATTGCTTTGGTAAATAATGTTAACGGCTCTCATGTGGATAAATAATTTTGATTTGATTTGAAAAGCATTTCTGGCTGGTTCGCACATTTGGTGAAATGTTTAATCAGAAAAGAAATCATTTCCAGTGTATGCACACTGGCTGGGTGAAACACTCAAAAGCAAAGTGCGGTTAAAAGCAAATTGGTAGTAAACAGGTGTATCTCTATGCTACCAGACTGATGCCGTGATTTTTCACTTTACTAAACATTAATAAAATTAAGTATAGGTTGATCATTCCTGTTTTAGGTTTTAAAGTTTTTGGACACACATGCACACACGTACACAAACACACATATACAACACATGGCAATTTTTCTAGGCACACTTGCTCATTATTATCTTTATAAAGCTTCACTGTGACTGTGACTGCTTTTATCTTCAGTCAAGTCAGACGTTTGCTTTCTTTTTAGTTATTCTGGTGTGCATTTGAGAGGCAATTTGTTGTTTGTGATAATATAGTAATTTTTATTTATTAACTGAGCTTCTGTAAAAGCCAAGGTTACCACTGGGAACAAATAAAGGGATTCTATCTATCTATCTATCTATCTATCTATCTATCTATCTATCTATCTATCTATCTATCTATCTATCTATCTATCTATCTATCTATCTATCTATCTATCTATCTATCTATCTATCTATCTATCAAAGCAAGTGTTCAGTTATTATTCATGAAAACTTTAGAATGGGTAAGACCCTTGATGTAAGTGACTTTCAATGTGATTTTATTGTTGATACCAGATCTGGTGATTCTAGCAGTTGAAAAACATGAGCCCTCCTGGAATTTTCTCAAAGTACAATCTCTAGACGTTACAGACTTTTGTGATACACAAGAAACATTCAGGGTGAAAATAGTTTGTTGATAAGAGAGGTCAGAGGGGAATACCCAGTCCCATTCAAGCCAAAAGGTAACCCACAAATGCTCAAATAACAACTCTTTACAAAAGTGGTGAGTATATCGCATTAATTCGACCTTGAAGATTACAAGCTACAGCAGCACAAGACCATGCTAAGTTCCATCCATCCATCCATCCATTATCCAACTCGCTATATCCTAACACAGGGTCACAGTGGTCTGCTGGAGCCAATCCCCGTCAATACAGGGTGCAAGGCAGGAACAAACCCCGGGCAGGGTGCCAGCCGACTGCAGGTCACACACCCACACACACACCAAGCACACACTAGGGACAATATAGGATCACCAATGCACCTAACCTGCATGTCTTTGGACTGTGGGAGGAAACCGGAGCACCCAGAGGAAACCCACGCAGACACGGGGAGAACATGCAAACTCCACGCATGGACGACCCGGGAAGCGAACCCAGGTCTCCTTACTGTGAGGCAATGCTAAGTTCCACTCCTTTCAAATAAGAACAGGAAGATGAGGCTACAGTGGACAAAGTATTGTCACACCCGGACAATGGAAGATTATAAAAATAGCACCTTCTTTCAGAAAAAAATATCTCAATCTCTGCTTCAAAATGCAGATGGTTTGGTCAAAATTTGGAGTAAAGTGCATGGATTCATCCTAGTTGGTGTTAGGGGTACAGGATGGTGGTGTAATGGTGTGGGAAATGTTTTCTTGGCAAACATTACTTCTCTTGAATACCAAGGGAAATCAGTAGTAGGACTGCAGTTGACCATGTGCTTCTCTTTATGATCACAATCTACCATTTTTCTGATGGGCAGTTTTAGCAAGAAACATCACCAAGCATGGTTCAACAAACATGACAGTGAATTCACTTTACTTCATTGGGTAATGCTAGATTCTAGATCTTAGTCCAACGAGTGTACTTCAGTAATGAGGTGAAAACGGAACATGATTGTCGGCCAAAAAATCTGGAAGAACCAAGATCCCTAAGCAATATTTCCAGCACGTTATTGAATCCATACCTAGAAGAAAATAACACCCTAGAGGTAAATGTGAATGCTACCTGTACATCCACTAAGTGTATGTTATAAATGAACAGGTTGAGCAAACAGTGCCAGTTTTAGTTGACTGGCTATTTTCTTTTAGGTTTCTTCTCTCACCAGTATATAAAGTTATTGATTACTTTCTTTTTTCTTAAAAAAACAACTTTTAATAGAGTGGTAACTCCGGAATACAAAACTCAAAAGAATGTTGGATGCTACTAGCGCATTAATTGTATAGTTTACATTTTTATTAGTGTTTATCTGCTTCTGTCATTTTGATCAAGTTAAACAAAATACCTTATTTTAATTGAATGGACTTGAATAAAAGATATTTATGAATAGACATTTGAGCCTTCTAAACTATATGTAAGTACCCCCCAATCAGGGCTTGAATATTCTGAGAATATTCTTAGGACATTCAGTGAATACATAAAAAGGAAATCGGCAGGTATTATTGGAGCTGATAACAATGAACACTCTAAGAAAAGTCCAAACAGAATTCATAGTCCAGAGACAGACAAAGAACAAACCTACTGGAAGAACTGTTCATACAGAATTAAATTATGCAGAATTTTGAATGCCAAAACCCTGGATCCATCAGAATGTACAATAAAATAAATTGTCATTTGGACAAAAAATTTAGCAGTTCTCAACAGATCTTGACATGTTGATCTCTGTTTAAGTATATAGTTTTACCTTTACTTGACAGGGTGTTGTTAGACCACTAGCCCCACTGATCCCTCTTCTTGTAGCCACACGCATTGGCAGTCAGTGTGGAGAGGAAGTATATCATGTCATATTGGTCTTTATTCAACATTTTCGCAGAGAGAGTGTCTGGAGAAAAAACAGAAAAGTTGGATGACCAACAGCATGTCATACTCTCCATTTCCATCAGGCCTGATCATGTGCTGAGATACACTCAGATAAAGGTTTGATAGTAAACATTAGTAATTTTCTGGAAATTTTGAAGAAAAAAAACAATAACTATGTTTTCATTATTTGGCAAAACAACTTGAAGTACACTTTTTGAAAGATCTTGTATTTATAGAGTATAATTTTTTGACATTTATTAATTACTAGCCGTCCCCCGTGGCTCCGCCCACATAGTAGTGAAACAGGACAGTGAGGAGAGCCCCGCTTGGCTCCCCACTCCTGATGTCACGTTTTCCCCTCCCTTAGGCCCGCCGCCTCTGTCTAGGAATAGCACAAATATATTGTTCCTGCAAGCAAACTATGATTTCTAGTGTGATGAGAGAAGTCGCAAAATCAACCGGAATATTCAAGCAAATTATAGAAAAAAACCCGATCTAAATCCATTACGTTGTTCTCTTGTTCATTAGCTAAGCAGAAATAAGGTACATCCTGGCAAAAATACCACCCCTCCCCCACCACCCGGTCCGCTGCATGTCTCTCGGATTTGTGCAAATAAATTGGTACCGCAAGCAAACTATGGTACATAGCGCAATGGGAGAGCTCGCAAAGTCAACCGGAATGTTCAAGCAAGTTATAGAAAAAAACCTGATCTAAATCTAAGTATTTCACTTGTGAAAAGCAGCCAGACAGACTGACAGACGGATAGACAGACAGTGGATTTTATACATATAGAGATAATCACCACTCACTTTAGAGGCAAAAAATGTTTTCCATGCTGGATATAATTTTAACATATTAGTTTATGAAGTTACCTTTAATCATCAAGGGACAGCAATTCTAGGAAGACAGTCATACCTCATTTTTTTTAAAGCCATTGCGCAATAATGATCTGGTTTGATACATTTTTGTTTTCTTGATGATACATTAATGATGAGACACTGCAGTGTACTTGCTAGTTGACATTTTTATATAACAAGCATTTTCACAAAGCTGCAGGGACATATGTTAAACAAACTGCCCTTCCTGCACTTGCTGTGCAGTTCAACAAGAATGTCATTCCTCTACCCAAAGGGCACAACAGAACAGTCAGTTCTAGTGGCACAAGAAGTATGGTG
Source organism: Erpetoichthys calabaricus (assembly GCF_900747795.2). NCBI lineage: Eukaryota > Metazoa > Chordata > Cladistia > Polypteriformes > Polypteridae > Erpetoichthys > Erpetoichthys calabaricus. Next base: position 170,695,224 of record NC_041399.2, on the reverse strand, counting down.
AATAACAAGAAGCAGGGTTAGAAACTCTATTACTAAGCTCTATTAATGTCATGCATCATTAAATCCCAAAATAGTACTTCATGAAGAATATAGATAATGTTTGAAGAGTAACAACAGATCAGATTGCAACAAGCGACAAAATAAAATTGCAGCCAATTATGCAGTGCCTATAAAAATGTATTCATCCCCCTGGAAGTTTTCACATTTTATTGTTATAGAACCTTGAATCACAGTGGATTTAATTTGGCTTCTTTGACATTCATCAACAGAAAAATATTCTGTAATGTCAAAGTGAAAATAGATCTGGGCAAAGTGGTCTAAATTAATTACAAATTCAAAGCACAAAATAATTGATTGCATAAGTATTTAAGTCAGTATTTATTAGATGCGCCTTTGGCAGCCATGGCAGCCTTGAGTCTGTGTAGACAGGTCTCTGTCAGCTTTGTTCATCTGGACACTGCAATTTTTCTCCATTGCTCTTTGCAAAACTGTTCAAGCTCTGTTGGATTATATGGGGGTCATGCATGAATAGCCTTTATCAAGTGCAGCCACAAATTCTCAATTGGATTAAAATCTGGACTTTGACTCAGCAACTCCAGGACATTACCATTGTTGTTTTTAAGTTTTTTTCCTATGAATCTTTAGCTTTATACTTAGGGTCATTGTCTTGCTGGAAAGCAAACCTTCCCCTGAGGCAGATTACTTCAGGTTTTGCTCCATTATTTCCATATATTAGGCTGCATTCATTCTTTTTCTCTAATCTGACAAGCCTTCTAGGGCCTGATGCACAGATGCATCGCCACAGCATGATGCTGCCACCACCATGCTTCACAATGGGGATGGTGTGTTCTTCATAATGTGCAGTGTCCAAAGATGGCATTTAGTCTGATGGCCAAAAAACTATTTATTTTCACCAGACCTTAGAACCTTTTTCCAGCTGACTTCAGTGTCTCCCATGTGTCTTCTGGCAAACTCTACGTGAGATTGACATAAGCATTTTTTTAACAGTGGCTTTCTTTTTGACACTCTCCCATGAGGCTATGTTTAGTAAAGTATTTGAGCAACAGTAGTTGTATGCACAATGTCTCCAGTCTCAGTCATTGTAACTTGTAACTCCTTCAGAGTTCTCAGAGGTCTTACGGTGGCCTCCCTCAACTACTCTTCTTCTTGCATGACCCCTCCAGTTTTCTGTGGATGGTCTGCTCAAGGTAGATTTACAATTGTGACATGCTCTTCATTTCTTAATGATTGATTTATCTGAATTTAAACGGATATTCAATAACTTGGATATTTTCTTGTATCCGTCCCCTGACTTGTGCATTTCAATCGTCTTTTCACAAAGTTGTTCAGACTGTTTTTTTTTGTCTTCATTGAGTAGGTTAGACCTTGATACTGACTCACCACAAGCTGGACCTTCTACATACACGTTCATTTATATTACAATCAGATAGGTGATCTCCATTAAAGTAAAACCAAATTGGTTACACCAGTGATGATGTAGTGTGTCATATTGATGGGGGTGAAAACTTATGAGATTAATTATTTTGTGTTTTATATTTGTAATTAGTTTAGATCACCTTTGAAAAATCTAGTTTCACTTTGACATTAAAAAGTCTTTTCTGCTGATCAGGGTCTAGAAAGCCAAATTAAATCCACTGTTATACAATGTTGTATAATAATAAAATGTGAAAACCTCCATGGGTTTATAAATATAAATAATATATATAATCTAAATAATATGTCCATCCATCCATCCATTGTCTCCCGCTTATCCAAGGTCAGGTCGCGGGGGCAGCAGCTTCAGCAGAGATGCCCAGACTTCCCTCTCCCCGGCCACTTCTTCTAGCTCTTCCGGGAGAATCCCAAGGCGTTCCCAGGCCAGTAGAGAGACATAGTCCCTCCAACGTGTATAGGCCCAGCATAATTAGGTTGCACTATTAATCAAATTAAACAAATTAAGTTTAATTTATGGTATTTTGAATGCAATGAGAAGTCAAACAAAATGACACCTTTTTATTGGCTAATTGAACAGATTATAATATGCAAGCTTTCGAGGCAGCTAAGGCCCCTTCTTCAGGCAAGATGTAATCTATGACCACGGTTATGGTACAAAACCCTAGTATTTTTGATAAAAGCAAGTTGAAGTAAGTTAAACATGGAAATCTTTATTCATGAATGAGTTTTATCCCTTTTATTATTTGTAAGTCAAGGACATGCCTATTTTAATAGATAGGGAGAGAAATCATTATTGACAGGATTAGAAGACACCTATTATGCGAGGAAGGAAGTGAGGGAAGGTTGAGAAGAAACAAAGACAATAGTAGCAGGCAGAGTAAGAATAAAGAAGAACAAAAAACAAACACACTTGGGTGGAGGTTGAATCTCTGATTTTTGTGGTTTGTTTTCCTTTGTATTTGTATTTTTCCTTTGCTTCCCTTTGTTATGTTATAAGTATATCAGATTGAGTAGCCCCACTGTAATGTTTGGGTTTTTGAAAGTAAAATTAAATATATTTAAAATAATTGACCATCTTCCTCTATGGTGCCAAGCAAAATATTACTCAGTTACCACATGAAGCGTAGTATTCTGCTAAGGTTTCAAATGGAGCACTAATGGTCTAATGCAAGCAAATTTTGGCATATATTTTTTATACTGGACTTTCACCTTTTCATTTGTAAATCTGCTTATGGTGGTGTTACGTGAAGATGAACTGATTACCTGTCTCTCTTAGTTGATACTACATGGTGTTCACCTTAGCAAGAAGAATTCCCAATCCTTTCACAATTCCTAGGAGTCAACAAAAACTGTCAATTTTTTCTTTGAACAATTGTGGCTTCACTTCAAGACAAGAGCTATTTGTAAATGTGAGCGTACTCTTTAGCAATTACTGCTTTCTTCATCATGTTCACTTTTAATAAACTTTTTGGGGCTGATTAGAAAACTTTAAATTACAATTCAATTACTCTATCAAAAACAAGTTATATAATAATATATACTAATTGCATGTGTTACCTCAAAATAACCTAGTTGCATCAATTGCAGGTAATAACAGTAAGCAAAATATTTTAAAAAGGTTCATCAGAAAACTGCCAGTGAAAGCATTTGCTACAAATTGCTTTATAATTCCCCACAATTGAAAATAAACAGAAGTCATTTACAGTATAGTGTCTGCAGTTTTCTCTTTTGAACTGCATTCTCTTTACATTATCTGTCATTATCATGAAAATTGCAGCCGTTTTAGGTGAGCTTTTTTCTTTTTCCAGAAATTGTTAATGATAATTTTTATACCACCTTATTGCCACAGCGAAAAAGCCTTTAGATTTTTATTGTTCTGCATTTTGCTGTGAAAAGCAAATTTCTCTTAAAATCATCACCATTAAAGCATATAACTTAATATGTTAAATGCCTCCACCCCAAGGCAACATCAAATGAAGTCAGAAGTGAAATTTCCTTTAAACACAATGGGATGTGTTTGGTATGCTTCTCCCTTTAAAGGTCATGAAGGAACTTTATAAACAAAAGAATGTTCACTTTTCCACACATCAAAAATGGAACACGAAATCTGACTGGGAGCCGTGCCATTTAAGATCAAATAAATCACTGTCAATGAATGAAATATGTAAAAATAGGTTATAAGAAATAATATAATTCATTTAAACAAACTGTTGTAAATTTCTCTTGCTATAATGCAACATGAATTGATTTCCAATGCATTAAAAAAAATGATCTAATCAGTTGAACTTTGCAAACAATTACCAAAACAAATATGTTATATAAGGCTTCTTAGCAACAGTTTGCCATCAAAGTTTATTCACCAAAAGCAGCCTCTGCTAAGCAGCTATTAAGGTTAACCTGGAAGACAACAATATGTTATTTCTCTCAAATGCTATTGCATACAACACAAGTATTTTATTTTTCTTGCATGAAGTTAATAAACTAATAAATCTACCTATTGGGCAGGAAAACAAAGAGCAGTTAACTTTGTCTGCATAGGAACCTTTTTGAATTTTATGAAGTGTACTGCCTTTCTGCTCTTTATATCAGCATAGTTTTGTTCCAAGGGTCTGCACCTAATGTGGAGGATAATTCATTGCATGTAAAAAAACTGTATTAGTGCAATAATATAAAAGGAAACACTTTTAGTAGTATAGGAAGCAAAATGGAAAATGGTACAACATGATTTTCATTGTTTGAAAAGCCTATATATATTCTTTTTAATTAACTGCTGGGTTTGAAGATGATAGTTCAAATTGAAGTGATGAAGAGTGCAGGGATGTGTGCAGCTTCAATTCTAGCCATGGAAATCTACAATGTTTGACATTGGACTAGGCTGTACCGATTCCCTAGTGCAATTAGTACACCTTTAAGGGATTTTCACTGTTTAAATAACTTACCACTCTTTGGTGGGGTTGAGGATGACAGCATAGACTGACGTGAATTTGTGAACTTCTGTATGGTGACAGAATATAAAAGAAGAACGAAAACATGAAAGGTATTTTTTTGCACATTCTTTTTTTGTATTTTCATAGGAATTGCTTTTACAGTAACATTAATTAATGTAAACTAGATGTTAATACTAATGTTAACTAAATGTATCGCATTGTGTATATGTTGACTATGTCATGTTGTTAATCTCCGAAATGTTATTTATGGTGTAAGTCAACAACAACAACATTTATTTTAATGGCATATTTTCATACACACAGTGCAGCTCAAAGTGCTTTTAAAGATGTCAAAGAAAAACAAATTAAAATTAGATAATAAAAAATAATGCATACCTGTAAATAGTATGCAAAATAATAATAATAATAATGCACACATGCAAAGTCTGTTTAATGTCTCTTAAGTCTGCAATACATGTATTTTCAATAGGAAACATAATGTTAATTTTCACTCGTATGCAGATGACACCCAGTTATACCTTTCATTTAGATCAAATGAAATTTCTCCAATGTTGTCTTTAATTAGTTTTGTTAGTGAATTGAAGGAGTGGATGGATGAGAACTACTTGTCTTTAAACATCGATAAAACTGAGATGTTAATTGTTGGAGGGAATGACGCTGATCACAACAATATTCTGTCATCATTTAACTCAGTTGGAATCCTCATTAATTTTACTGAATCTTTTACTGAAAGATAGAGTTATCTTTGACTCTAGCATGTCATTTAAAGCGCATATTACAAAGTAGTCCAAATCACATTTTTTTAATCTTAAAAATGTTGGGAAATTAAGGCGCTTTCTAAATAAACAGGATTCTGAGAAATTAATTCATGCATTTATTTCTAGTAGGATTGACTACTGCAATGCGGTGTTCACTGGATGTTCAAACTATTCTTTATATAGACTCCAGTTGATCCAAAATGCTGCTGCAAGAATTATTACAAGAACAAGAAAGTACGAACACATAACTCCAGTTCTTAAATCCTTACACTGGCTCCCGGTTAAGTTTAGGGCAGATTTCAAAGTCCTCCTTTTAACATATAAAGCATTAAATGGCCAAGGTCCGGCTTACTTGCCTGAACTTATCATGACTTACAAACCAGAGTGCACATTAAGATCTCAAGATGCCGGTCTGCTTATGATTCCAAGGATTAATAAAATAACAGTGGGAGGTCGAGCTTTTAGTTACAGGGCCCCTAAACTGTGGAATGGTCTGCCTGCAACTATAAGAGATGCCCCATCCATCTCAGCTTTTAAATCCCGGCTGAAGACTCACTATGTCAGTTTAGCATATCCTGACTAGAGCTGCTGATTAACTGTACAGACTGCATCTCTGTTGTTAGTCATTAGCACTAAAACATAAGTAACATGATAGTTATAATTTGTTACTAACCCTCACCTATTCTGTTTCTCTTCTCGGTACTCAAATGTGGCACTTGGTGCTACGGCCCACCTGCCAAGTTGTTTTGCCTGCCTAAGGTAAACTCATCCCTGATGGAGGATCGCAGGAATCGTGAGGTAGAGGGGTCCTTTCATTGGATTGGCTGGCCAAGCAATGTTCAGCTGTGGAATGGCCAAATGGGGGAGGCAGCTTGATGGTTGAGGACTCCAGGACTCTAAACAAATCCAAATCATATTATGTGATAATCATCTACTGTTAAATTCTGGTCCGTACTTGTAAAATTTTTATATTTATACTGTATAGAGGATTTGTTCTGTTCTGTGTATTGTACTGTATTGACCCCTCTTCTTTTTGACACCCACTGCACGCCCAAACTACCTAGAAAGGGGTCTCTTTTTGAACTGCCTTTCCCAAGGTTTCTTCCATTTTTTCCCTACAAGGGTTTTTTTGGGAGCTTTTCCTTGTCTTCTTAGAGAGTCAAGGCTGGGGGGCTGTTAAGAGGCAGGGCCTGTTAAAGCCCGTTGCGGCACTTGTGTGATTTTGGGCTTTACAAAAATAAATTGTATTGTATTTAGTTAAAAAGAGTAGAATAGGGTTTGAAAGTGCCAAGTTGAAGAAGCATGAAGGATGAGAAAAACAACTAAGTTTCACTTTGCATTTAATCTCGAAATTTCAAAACTGAATAAAAATGATTTCTGAGGCTCAAACTGATGAAGGGAATAAATTACTCATTTGCATTGTTTTCTGTGCCTAGTTTGTGTGTTTTAATACTTTAAGGCTAATCTTTTTAATTTCTTTCCAAATGTAATATACATTATTGATTTACTATTTTTCCATTGTTGCAAGGATGCAATGTATCATGGGAGTATTGAACATCAGAACAATCTAGATGAGAACAGGCCATTCAGCCAAGCAAAGCCTGCCACACTATTTGATAACTTGTTCCATGTGTCTATGGTTCTCTGTGTAAAGAAAAACTTCCTAATATTGATGCAAAATTTACCCTTAACGAGTTTCCAGCAGTGTCCACATGTACTTGATGAACTTCATTTTAAATTAACAGTCTTGATCCACTGTACTAATTCCATTCATAATTTTAAACATTTCAATCATCTCTCCTATTAATCTTCTTTTGCTTAAAATGAAAAAGCTCAGCTCTTTTTTCATACTTCATCCCCTGTACCCATGGAATCAGCCTAGTCACTCTTCTCTGTACCTTTTCTAGTGCTGTTATGTCCCTTTTGTAGCCTGGACACCAAAACTGCACGCAGTACTCCAGACAAGGCCTCACCAGTGCATTATAAAGCTTGACCATAAACTCCTTGGACTTGTACTCCACACATCGTGTTATATAACTTAACATTCTGTTAACCTTCTTAATGGCTTCTGAACACTGGCAGTTGATAGTGCTGAGTTTATTATGCCTCCTAAACCTTTTCTCATAAGGTATACTTTTGATTTTCAGAACTCCCATTGTGTATTCAAACCTAATATTTTCACTATTTACATGTAAACTTTACATTTACTAACATTAAATTTCATCTGCCACAAATTAACCCAAGCCCGTAAGCTGGCCACATTCCTCTGTAATGATCCATATTACTAACCGAGAATGGTAAACCGGAAGGCACGGACCCAGGTACACGGCGATGGACGCAGGAGACATAGTGCGTAGGCGCCTACAGAGGATTCTGCGCTGCACCCTAGAGTCAAACGGAAGAGGCTACGGAGGCCCCACAGGTCCACAAAGATAGTACGGAAGGTGCGGGAAAGTACGAAAGGCATAAAACAAATGTGCTGCTTGGGATTGTACAAACCGCTGAACGCTGTACACCAAATTCAAACACAATACAGCTCAACTAACACATGGCCACAGAGAACGGCCACAGAACAATCAAACAGAACAGGATTCGGCGCCCCGCCCAAAGTCAAACCGGAGAGAGTACGGAGGCCGCAAACGTCCACACTACACAGCATAGTGAAACCCGACATAGTACGGAAGGTGCAGGTGTCACCGCCATATTGTGAGTGGCACTACTGCGGAGTGAAGTTAGGAATAATGTGCTGCTTAGGATTGTACAAACCACTGAACGCTTTACACCAAATTCAAACACAATACAGCTCAACGATACAAATACGAGCCCACCTGGATAAGATCAATGAACGCAGGCGCCTACAACGCGCGTCTGAAACTGCGGAGGCAAAGCAGGCACGGGTTCAAAACGAATGAGCTCGACTGACGGATATACAAACACAAGCCCACCTGGATAAAATCAATGAACGCAGGCGCCTACAACATGCGTCTGAAATGCCACAAGCAAAGCGGGCACGGCTCCAAAATGAACGAGCTCGACTAATGTAAACACAAACAGAAACAGAAGAGGCTTCGACGTCCCGCCCCACAGTCAAACCAGACAAAGTACGGAGTCCCCAAACGTCCACAAAGCACAGCATAGTCACACCCGAGATAGTACGGAGGGCACATGCGCCTATACACCGCAAGCGAAGTAGGCACAGCTCAGAAACGAAAGAGCTCAACTAACGTAAATAAGTGATTTTAACAGTAAGTGCAACACAACATATGTGAATCACATCACAGTAATACAATATTAACAGTACAACCACAGAAAACACAGGCTCGACACCAGATGGGTAATAAGAATAAACGAACGCTCCGTATTAAACATACGGCATCCTCACACGTCCAAACTACACAACATATGTGAATCACATTACAGTGATGCATTACTAACAGTACAACCACAGAAACGCTCCGTATTAACAGTAAGTGCAAATATCCATATTACTAACGGTAAACAACGTATAACTAATGGAGACACGATCACGGCTCCAAAACGATACAGCTCGACTAACGGAGCTACCTGGATAAAATCAATCAACGCAAGCACTTACAACGCGTGTCTCAAATGCCGCAAGCAAAGCAAGCACAAGGTGCAGGCGCCTACAACACGCTTCTAAAGCACTGCAAGCAATAACCCAAGATAGTACAGAAACCCCAAAGATCCGGACTCCACAGCATATGTGAATCATATTACAGTAATACAATACTATATGTACTCACGGAAAACACAAACAGAAGAGTCTTCGGTGTACACTCCAATATATCTCATACATAGATCTACGCAAACTCAAAGACATTCTATACTTGCATAACATAACACTTATACTGCTATTCTCATTTACATATGTTACATAGACCTACAGATATCGTGACAGTGGACATGATACGTATGTGACAACTACCGAGACAGACAGTAATCTCTTTCAAATGTATTTCGGGTTACCCAAGACTGGGGGTTGGCGAGCGAAGCGAGCAGGGGGCGGAGCCCCGTAGTTCAACAGATTCCAGATTATGCAACAATCCTTGTAACTTGGTATCATCTGCAAATTTAACTATCTTGTTATTTATATTCCTATCCAAATCATTAAAAAAAGTTCAAAATAGTAGTAACCCTAGCACTGACCCCTGTGGGATTCCTGTGTCTGAGCAAATTTTACACCCATCTATCTACACACCACAACCTGAAGTCTCACTTGTTTTTAATTTCGATGCCCAACCTCTCATGTGACACCTTATCAAATGCTTTCTGAATTGTATTGTGAAGCCTGTGTAGTAATGTGTGCTGTACATTGTCTCATGCTTATTTAGATATATGGGATGGGCAAAAATAAACCTTGCCTCAAGAGCCATATGGGATGGGCAAAAATAAACCTTGCCTCAGGAGCCATTGTTTAAAGTGCCAGCCCTGTTAAAGAGGACAAACAAATGTAACCTTGCTGTGCAGAGTCCCAACTTAGCCACACAGTATTCTGTACCTTTAGACTGAAAGTGGAAAAGTAGCACTTTAGCCTCCAGGACTGAGTGTATGAAACACTGCCAAGGGATCCTCAATATGTGATTACGTATAATGAAAAAAAAACAGCTTTCAAAGCCCCTAAGAGGTAAAACAGTCACAGAATTGCCATTTTAAATTCTTTAAGTGTAATTATTCTATGCAACCTAATCTCCTTGAACAGACTTTGATTTCTTATCATAGTGTGAGTGCCACATGGGATGGATGGATATTCCTAACAGGAGAGGGGAAGGTTCCTTACCCGTACAGAGGGCCACAACTGGATAGACAGGCTTCCCGATCAAATGAGAGGAAGGTGACTTACCCAGCCAAAATGGATAGACAGGCATCCCAGTCAATCGAAGGGAAGATTCCTTACCCAGATTGGAAGCCCCAAGCAAATGGACACGCATCCCAACCAGGCCCATGTGTAACACTTTCCCTGGGTGGGACAGAAGAAGAGGACAGGGAATGACTGTCTCTGAGTGGTGTTTATTTCCCCAAGGTTATAGATGGCAGTAGCCCTCCATATTGGTACCCATTTGGGAACCAGCAGGGAATGATGGGAATTGTAGTCCGGCAGCACAGCCCTGCTGGGGTCCATGGGTGCCACAAGAGGGTGCTGCAGGGAGATATACTCCCAATTATATGGGACTACCATGTGACCCGGAAGTACTTCCAATGGGCAGTAGCCCTGGTACAAAAAGCACTCCTGGGTCCTCAATAAAAGAGACTGCACTCCCTTGTCAAGGTGAGTCAGAGCTGGGAGGAAGAAAGGCAACCCTTGACTGGAAGAGGGTAGTGAAGTGGAGAAAGGAGAAGTGACTGCAGAAGAGAAATAACTTGTGCTTTTGTGAGGTATTGTGTGCAATAAATCATCCTTAATCTGAACATTGAACAGTCTTAGTGTGTTTGTGTTGGAGTTTGGGGGCAACTGTTGTCTCAGTTCTATCAAAATAGTTCAATGAGAGCCTCTGGGTCTATATAAAAATGCATAAAGTAGATATATATTGCACTGTGTAGTAACCAAAAAAATGAAATGAATCCTTTTTTAGAATTCTGAAATATATAACTACTTGCACCCATGAGAACATTTTCATGTAAAAAAAGTTTAAAATCCCAAAAGCTGCCCGCCTCATTTCCTCAATGTGCTGATGAGTTGCAAGGGAATAGAGAAGTGCTTCCACAAACCATGCTTTCATATAGACAAAGCTTTCCTGTCTCTTAAGGGTTACTTTAAGAATCAGAGCAGGAAATGTTCATGATCCTCTTTAAAGCTGAGGCCTGGAGTCATAACATAAATGATGAAATGGTAGTAGAACATTACAAACGTTAATGGGAAAAAAATGATGAAAGCTGCTAAAGGATGACCTTTTTACTTTTATGACCCAGTCACTTAGATAACAGAGGACACTCATTTTCGCATAACTCATGACTGCACTCTACATTCTCTATATTTGTATATACAGTATATATAGAGTTAGAGGAGAGAAAGTGACAGGATAAAAATTACACTTGGACTGTAGTTAAAATATTAGTTTGTTTAATAATAGAAGAGAACAGAAAACTTTGACATAACAGTTTGCTTTCCATAGGTACTGTTTGCTATATCTTTAACCTTTTATATTTTTAATCCTGATGTCAAGTCTGTTTTTATATTACACATGAACACCATATTCTCATTGTGTACATGCTGCTACTGCAGACTAATGTATGCAGTTAAGACCCTGCATACTGTTACGTTAAATGCATACTAGAACCTGTTGCTCATATAAAATGATAATAAATTTAGAAATCCTGCATCTTATAGTTGTCAACATTTGTATGCAGCCTAGGAAAATTATGATTTGTTTCGTATAATACAAACCATTGAGACAAACTGAATGCATATAACATTAATGATTTGAAGGTGAATATTAATGTTTATTATTTTTATCTTCATATGCAATTATTCTTTTGCTTTACAAGTATTTTAGAAAACCGGTCACATTGAAAGTTCACCTGTCTTTGTGGATATTCTGCTCAAACAGTGGATTCATCCATCCATCTATCCATCCATCCGTTCATCCATCCATCTCTGAGCTCAATTACAGCCATGCCAATCAACCTTTGGTAACAGGATTCCAGGCAGCAGATCTTTGTTACAGACCTTCACATTATTCATGTTGCTCTTAACAACAGTGCACACCACTGACATGAAGAATTTGTTCACCTTTTCCCCTGTGAAAATACATCTCTCATCTAGTATTGACCATGCTTAAATTAACTCAGGATCACAAAGGCTGAAGTCTACCTTAGCAGCCCTCAGGCCCAAGTCTATGGCAGTGCACACATGAACTCTCACTAATTTCAGGTAAATTTAGAGCCCACAATTAAGCTAACACAGACTTTTGTGGAATCTGTGATGAAAACCCACTCAAATGCAGGGAGAATGCACTAACTCGAAGCATATAGTGACAAGACCAGGAATTTAATTCGCCCCCACACAACTAAAAACAACTCATGAAAATACATCCTGTCTCATTTATGCCTTCAAATTCATTTGAACTGACGGGTGCACTCAGAGTATGGCGGATTGAAGCACTCTGATTTGTTGTTAATCCTTGTGTTTCCCAGGGTACAAGAATGGTATAACATCATAATGACAAAACATGCATTGGCAAGTGATGTCACAGCCATTATTTTCTCCATAAAAAGAGGACCTGAAACATTATAAGATCACTAGCTCGTGTAATCCTTCTCAGAAAGTTAAAAGTCATTAAGCTTTTGGTTCTTGCTTATATGTAAGGTTTGCGTTTGTTTTGGATTTCTTTGTTTTATTTTTTGCAATTTATTTTGTGTTTTTTGCTAAATCCTTTTTTCTAAGTGCTCTGGAATCCTTTTTAATGCTCATAAAGGTACTAGTAGATCTGAGCAGACACTTATGTTTGACTACATACGGATGAATAAGCAAGGTTATACCTTGCTGGCTTTTACATAAATCCTTTTAGATGCCAACTAAGCCTATTAGACGCCACCTAAATTTAGAGCTAGGACCTGTTTGGGTTTGTTTTAAACTGCATGTTACTTCTTTACTTTCCTGCTGCTGCAATATTCCTTAAAGACAATTTTACTCCTTCTACAAACATCAAGGTTAGTGTAACAGAGTTACACGTTAGGAGCATCTGCTGACATTGCTGCACCCACCACACAATGAACCACTTGGATAGGGAATTGAATGCATTGGGTTACAAATGGGCAATAATTGTTAAATCTTGGTTATATTTCACAAATAGCCAATAAAGTTAAATATTGGCACAGCAGTGTTAAAACAATGGTGTTAAAAACATGGCATGGCCTCCACCCTGCCCAGATGTAGCCTCACTCTTATATAACCAGCATCCAGATTCCATAGGTAGACTGTGGCCTACTGTGCCCAAAAATGGGAAGCTAGCTTTAAAACTTTAAAATATCTAAAATGTTCAGAAAATATATAAAAATGACCTTCAATAGAGAGGATCTTTGTAAATGAAGAATTTTTTAGAATAAAGGCAAAAGTAGGCACAAAATTAGAAAAACAAAGACAAAATGGGCAAAAAGGATTTGCCTAAAATGGAAATCCAGAAGCAGTAATCCAAAAACATGACAGGTCGCAGCACAAAGGAAAAGTTGGAACACCAACTGGGTTGTTCCATTCAGTAATTAGAGTTCAAAACAAAATCACGCCTCTTGGCAATAAAGTTAAAAAGGCCTCTCAGGCACAATATCAAAGTATCATGCTCTTGGCCTTCAAAATAAGGGTTGTTCTTAGTGTAAATGACACCTTCTTCCAGGCAGCTTGACTTCTAATAACACACAAACCAGAAAGGGTGGGGCTAAGTGACCTCACTGGGCAGTTTCATTGTGCTATGGGGAGAGAAGGAGAAGAGAATGTTAGCAACAGCACCCCCTCTCGCCCCAGCGGGTTATCAAATACCTCAATCAAGCCCATTAGAAGATCCTCTGACACGCATGCATGACAATATATATATATATATACACACAATACTCACAAGATAATCCCTGCAACACTCAATGAACCACTGTCAGGACTTCTCTTAAAACCTCAGTCTAATGGTTGAGGTTAATTCGAGCAACTGTGACATCAAGGTGTCCTGCCTTTTGGGATTCCACCCATCAAGTAAACACATGTAATAACACTTAAAGAAACAGTGTACAAAAACCTAACCGACATTACGCAAAAACATGAGAACAAAACATTTGAATATGATAAAAACAGCAATGAAACTGAAAATAAATATAAGCTGGGGAAAAAAACCTTGGCTGTAACATAACAAGCAGAAAGTGTTGCCACTTCACATCAATTGGACCCCAGTTCAGTTTCTAGCTAGGAGTAGAACAGTTCTCCTTCTGTTTTTGTGGGCTTCATCCAAATACGAGGGGTGTTCAGATATAAATAGGAATTTATGAGCTATGCTTTATTTATTGAATACAATTAAACGACTTACACACTATTTTTCTGTGTAGTCTCCTGCCACTGCAATACACTTGTTCCAATGCTCAGGAAGTTTCTTAATCCCCGAAGAGTAGAAGTCTTTTGACTGTATGTTGACCCATTCTTGCACAGCATCAATAACGTCCTCATTCGGCTTGAATTTCTTCCCTCTTAAAAATTTCTTAAGTGGACCGAAGAGATGATAGTCCCTCTCTGAATGACTTGTACCAATCATACACTCTAGACTGAGAGAGAAAGACAGACACTCATCCGAAAACTGTTTTCAAGTCTTGAATAAATCTGACATGGAATGACTCCTTCATTTGTTAAAAATCGAATAATAATGCGCTGCGCAACACTACTGTGTACCTTCTGCTCCAACATGTTGATTACAACGGACAGGAAAGGGGGAAAGAGCAGCTAGCACTACTAACGACAAGTTCATATATGCGTGCGTTTGTCCAATCATTCAGGTCTACCTTGCACTATTTATTAGAATAGAGCATGAAAATTCCTGTTTATAATTGAACACCCCTCATACTTCTACAGCCCAAAGACTATAGTTAGATTTAGATTGTCAAATCTAAAATTTTCACTCTGTTCAGAGTTGGTTCTTGTTAATGCAACTATGATAGGCTGCTGTTCCCATGGCTCTATAAAGAATAACATGGCTTAGAAAAAGTTTGTAATGTATTGAAATAACAAGCACTTCTGTATATTTGTAAATACAGCTCTTTGAATCTTTGAGACTAAATAAATACTATTAACCATGGTGTTATAATTACAACAACACAACATTCTGTAATAATAAGTATAATGATAAGTATTTTTTTACAAAATGTAATTTATGCACTTGCATATTTTATTTGGAAGATCAAGTGAATAAAAGTAACCTGACAAAAACAGTTTGAGACTTAATAAATCAGACAGAGGAAATGATCATGTTAGCCTTTTGTTTATTTTAATCTCTTTAGTTGCAGCATTTACAGGATTATAGATGAATATAAGTAGATTGATTTTGACATTTCTCAAGAGCTAGTAGCCAAAGGCATCTTTAGGACTGCAGTAATTGGAGCAATAAAATGTGATATATGAAATTTTACTAGATTTCTAACTGTTGAACCCTGTTTAAGTTGAAGAAGCAAAAGGGAAAGAAAATATGACATAGCTGTTGGAGATTACAGTTGTGTGTTGTCAAAATTGTACAGAAGATACATAAAATCTGTTGATTCAGTATTAGAGTGGCAAAAGATAGAAAAAGCTAGATTTAGAACAGGACAGATGTATTGTAATATAAATGATTCCTAGTTTGTAAAAATAAATTTTAGTATGGTGATTAAAGAAGTGCTATTTTTTGCTTACAGAATGTGTCGTAGAACTGAGACCTTCTACTTGAATTGTCCTATTACTTTTATTTATTTACACATTTTCTAGCAAGAATTAGCAAGAATATCATGAATTAATTGGTTCCAAGTGTTAAGAGTAATATTATAATAGTAGAACATATTTTTTATTGTAAAAAGACAAAATAAAATAATTTGTCATTTTATCAGCACTCAGGTGGGATTAAGAACACATATTTGTAAGGTAGATGTTTAAGCCTTTGTGACAGTTAAATCAGATCTCACTGTTCTGTGTATCCTGTGTGTTCACGAAATACTACTAAATTGTTATATGTGCTCACATCTAAAAAAACACTATAAGATGCCATGTGGATGGAGGGGTAGTGTAAGGAGACAACAGTACACTGCATGTACAGGATGATTCATTATACTTAAATATTAAAAAACAGAAACATAAAATCAGGTTCAGCTCATAAGTAGTTATGTTATTGCTCAGTTTGTGCTTTATTGTGTGATACACACAAGTCAACTCTGCATCAGTTTCCTGGAGAGGAGGAGTTATAAATTAGATTGAAAATGTGTATAGATTAGGCTTTTAAAAAGAAAAAAATAGACTGAAAAAAACTTTGAAATATGTTTCTGATATGGTTATTTATGTAGATGCTTTATATTGCACATTGTTAATGAATGTTTCATTTATGAATTATAAAATAAGTCTAAATAACTAAGTAAACCTTCAGCCAAAATGGATAGAAATATTAAATTGATCAATCTGCATTCATAATTGCCTAATTTTATTGGTTAAATACCAAGTAGGTTATAATTAGCTTACGTTGGGTAACATATACTTGAACAATGACAACATACCATGTCTGCTTTGGGGGAAGTGTGAGTGAGGTATAAGGGATCAAGCGATTCTACTCTGTGTCATCTGCTCTTTAGCTGCTCATTCATGGGTAGCACCTGCACTGTGCTGTTTCAGGTCAGATATTCCTCCATGGGCAACCGAAAAAGCTTGGTGGCAAGCGTATTTGTTGCCAAGGACATGGATGAACCACTGACATTATATCTCCCAATCAGACCTATACCTCGACAGTCTGTTACGTTCCATGGGTGGACTTTGATTAGAAAACATGATTGCTTGTAGTGTCTTATTCTGCACGTTTCACTATACTACATGATGTGAGTTCTTTTTTTTTACCATCTATGTGTGAATGCAATATAATGGCAAGGATGACAATAATGTGCAAACTCACAGCTCATGGCTTTTGTCCATCTACAACGTGAATATGTGGGGCATAATGATCAAAGGGGTGTGCTCGAAGATAACAATAGTGTCGTGTTTGCAACATTTGACTGTGGGCTAAAAATTGTTATCTATAAAGAAATAATCTATTCTTGATGTACTAGTGAGAAGAAGGAATATAATAAAATGATAAATTGTGATCAATTACAAACTGTTTTTGCAGTGTTAGATGTTATATCCCCTGTGGCAAGAGACCTATCCAGGTCTGGATTTAAAACACAATTAAAGTCTCCAGCCATTATAATTTTATGAGGAATGGATGCAAATACACTTTGGATGAAGTCTCCATCATTAACATTTGGTGCATAGATATTTATCAAAATCACTTTACAGTTAAAAAAATTACCTATGATGATCAAATATCACCTTTTAGAATCAGTTACTACATCTGATACTACAAACAAAATTGTTTTATGTATAAGAATTACCACACTTCTAGTTTTCATTGTATAGCTGGAGCGGAATATTTGGCCAGTCCAGTCTCTGTGCAACTGAAACTGATCCTTGCTTAAGAAGTGGTCTCCTGCAACAATACTATCTTGCTGTTTAGACCTGTTAGGTGAGAGAGTACTTTTTCTCTTTAATTCGTCATTAAGACCTTTGACATTCCAGCTCACAAAGTTCACTGTTTGGTCATAAAGATGTTGCTTCTGAACTTTAGTTGACATTTTGTAGTTTTAGATTAAGGCAGTACTACCTTAAAACCTAAAATATAATCTTGAACAGTCCCGAAAAGGTAAACCCAGGGAATGATGTTAAACAGTAGCCTTAGATATGCCAATAACATGATAGTACAGTCCTAATACAATACCTAATACAATAATAAACTAAGGGTATGATGTTAAACAGTCCCCTTAGGGGAAAAAATACAAATACAATTGTAATTAAAATGTAAAAACATCAGAGAAGGAGAAATAATAAATATAATTCCGGCAAAAGTCTCATTGTGAATAGATCCAATAGCAGGTAAGATCTTCTTTGCTTTTCCAGGACATGATATGACTCGTGATCATATTTCAAAAAGTGTCTGGAACAATTTTCTTTGCTCTTTGTCTGCATCCTCTAGAGAACTAAAAAAGTAGAACTTGCCTTGAGTGTCCACTTTCAATGTAGCAGGATACAAGAGGATATATCTGATTTCGGCTTTCCACAAGCGCTGTTTAATGCCGCAAAATGCAGTATGTTTAGCAGTTATTGAAAGTGATGGAAAATACATGGGTGACTATTTTCAAATTTAATCTCTTGTTTCAGTCTGAGAAGTGACAAAACTTTTAATTTAGATTATAATTTGTTGAAATGCACAATGAGGCTTCTAGGTTTTGAGCCGCTGATAACTCGGTGTCTGATTTGATGTCCTCTCCAATTATTTTAGAGAACAGTTCAGCAATAAATTTCACTGGGTTTGGACTTTGTTTGCAGGGAGACCTTCAATTCTGATATTAATTGCTCTTTGTCTGCATCCTCTAGAGAACTAAAAAAGTAGAACTTGCCTTGAGTGTCCACTTTCAATGTAGCAGGATACAAAAGGATATATCTGATTTCGGCTTTCCACAAGCGCTGTTTAATGCCGCAAAATGCAGTATGTTTAGCAGTTATTGAAAGTGATGGAAAATACATGGGTGACTATTTTCAAATTTAATCTCTTGTTTCAGTCTGAGAAGTGACAAAACTTTTAATTTAGATTATAATTTGTTGAAATGCACAATGAGGCTTCTAGGTTTTGAGCCGCTGATAACTCGGTGTCTGATTTGATGTCCTCTCCAATTATTTTAGAGAACAGTTCAGCAATAAATTTCACTGGGTTTGGACTTTGTTTGCAGGGAGACCTTCAATTCTGATATTAATTGCTCTTTGTCTGCATCCTCTAGAGAACTAAAAAAGTAGAACTTGCCTTGAGTGTCCACTTTCAATGTAGCAGGATACAAAAGGATATATCTGATTTCGGCTTTCCACAAGCGCTGTTTAATGCCGCAAAATGCAGTATGTTTAGCAGTTATTGAAAGTGATGGAAAATACATGGGTGACTATTTTCAAATTTAATCTCTTGTTTCAGTCTGAGAAGTGACAAAACTTTTAATTTAGATTATAATTTGTTGAAATGCACAATGAGGCTTCTAGGTTTTGAGCCGCTGATAACTCGGTGTCTGATTTGATGTCCTCTCCAATTATTTTAGAGAACAGTTCAGCAATAAATTTCACTGGTTTTGGACTTTGTTTGCAGGGAGACCTTCAATTCTGATATTATTCCTTCTGTATCTATCTTCCAGTGCAGCTAGTCTGTCTCCAAGCACCTTGCATTCAGAATTTGCAGCCATTGCTTTTTTGCTAGCAGTAGATGCCAGTTGTTTAACTATTTCAATACAAGTCATGAACATTTGCTTAATGTCTTCATACTGAGCACAAAGGTCTCTAAACTTAGTCGTATTATTGCTGTATTTATTCCTCAGTTTTTTCTAGCACACCTTTAAAGGTTGTCTTAAAGCGAATATGTCAACGTTTCTCCAGGGGGATATTTTTCATATGTGGATTAGTCGTTTAGCCAGATGTAATTGTTGACGATTTGGCCTGATCCTGGATCTGTCGGTATTTCGAAACTCTTGCTGGAAGTGTTGTCATAGCAACACATCCTAATCCGCAAACCTGCTTGGAGCAGGTTTGTTCTACGTAAACAAGGATTAATTTACACACGTGATCAGTGACGGTGCGTGGAAGTCATCCAGTCATGTCTTCGCCGTTCATGAATGAGCGACCAATTGATATTGGTGCGCAAATTATAAGAAGAGAATTTCATATAGAGAGGGTTTTGCGTGATCGGCAAGATCCTTTATTGCTCCCGGAGGAAATTCTTTTCGAAAGATACCGCTTTAGCCGAGGGGGAATATTGTACCTCAAAGATTTATTAACACCTTATATTCGAAGTCAAACTAGGCGAAGTCGGGCTCTCACAACCACACAGACAGTATGCATTGCTTTGAGGTTTTTTACATACTGTAAGCGATGCGGAAAATCTAACTAAAAGTGCAGTTTGCCAGGCAATTCGTAAAGTCTGTTTGGCTCTGAAATATTTTCTTTGAGTTTTCATAGTGTTTCCTGGACACCTGCGTGTGCAGACAATAAAAGAGGCATTTCATGCCATTGCAGGTAGGTAATACACAGGCTAAAACACCCACAGTTCCATGAAGAATCTCAATCAGCCTAACATTCTCATTACCAGGATTTCCAAATGTGATTGGGGCACATGGGACTGATCAGAGTGGAGTTTGATCAAACATTATTTGGAAAATGTACCTCTCCTCCTGATGATGAATAATCAGACACAGTGTCTTCATGAAATATTTGACCTTCATCAATATCTCGTTGGTCAGACACAGGTTCAAGGGATATGATATTCCCTGCAACTGACCCAACAAAAAAGAGGGCTATATGGAACATACCTATGGCACACATGGAGGACAAATATATGCAATGACCATCCTTTACCTGAAATGAAGTGACCACTGCATCCTACCACTAGTTCTGAGGAGGAGCTTCCCCCTGGAATGCCCTCAGAAACAGGGTGATGGGCATTTTGCTGGAGAGCCAACTCTTCTGCAGGGGTTAGGTGTGGACCGCGTGGACCTCCACCTGTTTTTTGCTTATCTGCCTTCTTATTAGCTTTAAAATTAATGTTTTTTATATTATATATGATTATTTATGTCAACAATTCTTTAAATAGTTATATACCAATATTTACCAGTTTGAAGTATATTCTTGTACTTCACTTTAACCTGTTCCCATGTTCTCCTTGTGCTCACATTTGATCTGGAATTATGACATATTAAATAATAATTAATCTGACACATAGGAAATGAAATGCTGCATTCAGTAAGTACAATGCACACTACTTAGCGTTTAATTTGTCGGCCACTTTTTGCCAGCCGTCTTTTCTGGTCTGGGCTGCTTTTGCAGTATTACCCCTTGTGCATATTAAATCTTGAAATTCTTCATGCCCTTCGAATGAAAGGTCTTGCTCCGCATGTGTGAAAAAAAAAATGCGCCCGTTCTTTCGTCATTTTGTTACAGCCTATCAAAGACTTGTTGATCATGTTTTCTAGACTCAATATATATGGGCTTTTCACTCAGCGCGGGTGCGCGCATTCATCTCGTATTATTAGATCCAGCTCGACTAATCTACTACACGGCTGCGTTTGAAAAACCGACCTATCCGGGGTGAGTGTCACCGGCATTAACTTATCCAAGATGAGGCACCTGATCTGGCGACGTACGAAAAATACCCCCCTGGTCTTTAATATCATGAAGTAGCTTCTCGTTTGTCTTGTTTATGTCCTTAATATCTTTCCTTATTTCATTTGTATCATTTGTAACCATCTTTACTTTATTCTTTAGTTCCTTTATGTCCCCTCCAAGAGTGGTAGTTATTGTGGCAATCATTGCAGTGATCATTACCTCCAGCTCAGACTGTTCCTGTTGGTCTTCTCTGTGCTCTGCAGGAGCAAGGCAAGTTGGAGTTGGTGTCCTGGCAGGAAGGAGTTGACAATGTGGATAGTAAGGCCTTTTTCAGTTTCAATAAACCTTCTGGAATCGACGAATTCTCTTCATCCGACTCACTTTCACTTTTGCTCCCACTTTTTCTCTTTCTGTAGCATTAGGTCCCAGGAGATCCATTTTTTCGCCTATCTGTTCCAGGTCAGTCTCTGGCAGACCGTACCTTGAACTTGAACTTGAGACCTGTTTAGATTTAGATGTACTGTCTCCTCCATTTCTTTCTTTTCTGCTATTCATGCTTATATATACTTGCATTAACTTTAATTAAAGCCGCTCGGGTTCAGTAAATACAGGATACCTCGGATGCCAGTAAAAAAAAAGTCAAATGAAACTGCTGCTAATGTCCACCTCCTGAAACAGACGAGACCAATTTATGTTAATCTACAAAAATGGCAAAGTTTTTGTGCTGCTTTTCAGTTTAAAAATGTTCAAGTTACATTTGCTTTTGAAGCACATTTAAGTTTAATTGTTAAAAAAATGACAAATTCAAAAGGCACACAAAACGCCATCCATGATTTGCCTGTTACAGAGCCATGTCAAGTGAATTATAGCAAACTACTATCTACAAAAGCTCCATTGACTAAAGAGCAACATCTATTCTAGCATTCATTGTACCAGCAGCAATAATTTGTGATACCAGAAGCAAAACTTGCAGCATTAAGTTAGGGGTTTGTTTCCCCAAAAGGTTTGTAACACTAATTACTTCATTATCTCGTACCTAAGATCATTCGTTAATTAACAAGTGTTTCCTGAAACCCTCTGTAACTAGCGGAAACACTCTCAAAACCCACTCATTCTTTATCTACGTCATTCATTTTCTTATTCGTTATTCACTATGATTGGTCAGTTTAGGGAAAAACACTCCAGGTTAGTTATCTATTGATTTTTAAGGCAATAACAATTTCATCTCACCATTTTTCACAAATGCATTTCTTAAACGAAATGGCATTGCACCAGACATTTTGTGGCTTTATGCAACAAACTAAACATGGAACTGACAGTCCGTAGATATGGATCCATCTGTGGTATTATAATCTAGGATTGGGTTACAGGCTATTCTGAAGGACAAGAAGAAGACAAAGAATGAATGACTGTAGCTTGAACTGCATATTGATTCTATTTAACAAGTACAGGAAGAGTGGATGCCAGACTGGCAAATATTATAACCATAAGTCTAGATAAAGTGGAATATAAACTAATTACAAAATCAAAGGCACAAGGAGACATGGGAAGCACAAAATTTAAAAAATACTTTTTGAAAAGTAAATTACTGCAGAGAAAGAAACAGCATCCTAGCAATCAAGCTCCGAGATTAACAGAGATGAACACAAGTAACTTAAATGGCAGGCCTAATTAGTAACTGATTTCTGGGCTGTGATGAACACATGGATGGTGAAACTTACAATCATGAGCTGTTGCTTGCTAAGATTTAAATAGTAACAGATAATAACAAGTGAATAACATCGAAGTATATGATTCATGTATTCAAATTTACTTGCTTGATTTTTGGTATTTCTACAAGTTGTTCAACATAAAGTTCAAGTGCCCTAATTCTCTCATTTTGAGTGTCCTTTTTTCTCATCGTATTCATCAAATACAAGTCTGTATTTTTCTGTTTGTATAGTCCCCCCAGCTAAAAAAAAGTTCAAAGTAGGTTACAGGGGCCAAGTGACAATAAAGTATTGAAACCATATTATTTAGAAAATGTCAAATAAATGTAAATCCTCATGATGTATTTTTAGCAGATTCCTTAAAGTGTTATTTATCATTTTTACTGAATCATTTGCACTGCTTTTTTCAGCCTGAAGTATATGCATAAATGGCAGTGGAGCAATGTAATTCAGACCATGCAATAAAAAGCAATAATCTTTTTAGATAATAAATTAGGATATTACAATGAGCAATATATTGGCCTGATACGTAACTATCTGTGGGGATGATTCCCTGTGTCTTTGACGGTTTTGTCTTTGGGTACTCTGGTTTACCTCCCACATCCAAAAGACTTGCAGGTCAGGCTGACTGGTCACTTTAAACTGGCCCAGTGTGAGTGAAATAGAAAAACAACTAAAGGACTTCTTCTGGTTGTCCAGGAATATTTGGCATTCACAGTACAGTGTCCATTAAACCACTTGGAAGGTAGATTTCAAATCCAAACCTTTAATTTGCAGATATAACTGTACATATGACAGTGTGGGTGTGTGGACTACAATAAAAAAATAAAGTAGATCTATTCTTAGTTCTCAGATTACACATAAAGGAAAATCACATTGCAAACCCTACACAAATATTAATCTTAAAGTTGCAATAATGAAGTTGGCCACTAGGTACAGTATATACTTATAACTAAAGGCACTATTGAGAAACGTTTTAGTGTTAATGAAATTATAAGCATAACTATAATAAAAACAAAAAACAAATGAACAGAACTTACACTGATTCGCTTGACGCACACTATTTCTAAGGAACTCTCTAACTAAGGATCTGCTCTGGTATCCCGAAGGTTGCCGGTTCGAATCCCCGTCACTGCCAAAAGAGATCCTACTCTGCTGGGCCCTTGAGCAAGGCCCTTAGCCTTCAATTGCTTCAGGGGCGCTGTACAATGGCTGACCCTGCGCTCTGACCCCAAGGGGTTTTGCGAAAACTAACAAATTCCTAATACAAGAAATTGTATAAGGCGAAATAAAAAACAAACAAAAAAAAAGTTTGTGAAGTGCAAATACTTAGACAGTGAAAACAACCATGCTTTCTCTTTCTTCCTGCTACCCACAGTACTTTGCTCAGCGGAAGGCAGCATATACAGTAAGTCCGTCCTCCTGCTGACTGAACTCTGCCTCTCAGACACTGAGTGACTGTGTGGATTTATGCATGAATGTGCAGCACTCCTTAAATTGTTGAACCCACTATTAACTTCACTTCACTTCTGTTATTCTGACAAGGTATTAGTTTTAAGGCAATTTTCCCATTTTTTTCAGTTTTACGGGTACCTCACTAAAGAATATTGTAATTTGGTGATCACTGCAGCTATTTGGGAAATGAATTAGAAAATAAAAAGAAATATATTGAGAATGCTGTGGTTATACGCTGATCACCTTTTATGTGCTTAATGAAAATGGCAAGATTGATGGTGAATCCAATTTTTTAATAAGCAAGCCTTTGTGCACTGAATGAGATATCGTTGCAATGACTGTGTGTTACAT
Organism: Erpetoichthys calabaricus; assembly: GCF_900747795.2. Taxonomy (NCBI): domain Eukaryota; kingdom Metazoa; phylum Chordata; class Cladistia; order Polypteriformes; family Polypteridae; genus Erpetoichthys; species Erpetoichthys calabaricus. Next base: position 170,670,662 of record NC_041399.2, on the reverse strand, counting down.
ACTTTCAGATACATATTAAGAATTATTATAAAATGAAAACTAAGTACTGTGACAGAGTGAAAAAAATTGTAGCCACAGAGTACTTTTTTAATATATTCTGCGTTTTGGCCTTGTCACTTCCCTCCTTCTGTTGAGATGTAGCATTTTTAATGAATATTACTGTTTTCAAATGTTTAATTATGGTAAAGTATGCTAGTGTATCTGTGTCAATGTTGGTAATCAAAAGGTGCATCATGCATTTATTGCAGAAATTGAATCAGCCTTTAACAATGTCCCTGAGGCCAACCACAGATAATATCAAAGAGACTTTTGCTTATACAGTTTAAAAACTTCTTCATTTGAGTGTGGCAGAGTTTCAGGCTGCTGTAGTAAAGGTTCTCATATATACCTCCTGTCAATGGTGTAGCACAGAACTCTGGGCCCTATACATAAGCAGTCTCTCGAAAAACAAACTTTTCATTCCAGACTTCGAGGACCCCTCCATCTAGTAGGCCCTGATTACTTGTTACCCTTTTTCCCCCCACTACAATGCCCATGCCTCCTGTGCAAAACAGAGGACTGCATCAAAGAAGCATAATTGATTGTAAAATGTTTTGCTGTTGTTCCCCTCGCACGGTTCCCAAGCAAAGTCCAAACCAGGGTTTTTCGTCATTTGTAGAAGTGCAAGCTCGGAAGCAAAACTGAATTATTAATTGCAAAATTACAAAAAAAAAGGAATTATACCTATTTTGAACACTTCCTGAAATAAAAAGTCTGTACAAAAGTAGCACATAAAAAATGACATTTAATTGTAATAGGTTACAGATGTGGTACCCAATTTTTAACTCATGCCACCTTTACTGTGGACAATGGACGTTTTCTGAAATTGAAGTATTAGGAGTGATTGAATAAAGATGGGACATTTTTATTTCTTTTGTTTTTTGTTGTTGTCACTTTTCACTCTACAGTTCTGCTGTGTATGCAGATTTAAAGTAGTATACAATCAAGTTATCACCTACATCTCAATTTCTGATTATGGTTAACAAGAAAAATTTATTTACTGGCTTAGCATAGATATAAGTAAAAAAACTGAGGTAGTGGCTGTGCAGGATTTAAGCTAAGGGCTTACTGGCTTGAGTAGTGCATAGGTTAGCATTGCTTCCCCACACAACTTGGTGACATGGCTTGAACCCACTCACCTGCTGTGAGGAATGTGTATATTCCCAAGTTTCCAGTTCTAATTTATTTTGACAATGTACATTGAAATTCTTACCTGCATTTTTCAGTAATAGTGATACAATACTAACAAAGAGACACATACCAATTTTCAATAGAAAATAAGCAGCATACACAGAGGGAACAAGTATACAATTATATACAATACATATAATATACAGTATTATTGATGAGCAAAACATTATCAGGACCTGCCTAATATGCTTTTGCTCATCCATGTGCTGCCAAAACAGTCCTGAGTTGCCAAGGTGTGGAATCTACGAGACCTCTGAAGTTGTCCTGTGGTATCTAGCACCAGCATGTTAGCAGCAGATCATCTAAGTCCTATAAGTTGCGATGTAGAGGAGTAATATGTCAAACTTGCCATTCCAATGCATCTCATGGATGCTCAGTTGGATTGAGATTAGGGAGATTTGGAGACCAGGACGACACTATAAACTCTTCATCATGTTCCTCAAACCATTTTTAAGCAATTTATAGATTGTAGCAGGGTGCACTATCCTGCTGAAAGATTCCATTTACATATCACTGTATTGAAGTGGTGGCCTTCAATGATTTTTAGGAAGGTGTACCATGTCAAATTAACTTCTACATGAATTTCCTATTCTGGTGCCATCTCTTCCCCAGGTAAACAGTGCATACATGCCCAGCAATCCACATAATACAACAGAAAACAGCATTCATTGGACCAGGCAACCTTCTTCCATTGACGCAAGGTCCAGTTTCAATGCTCCTTTGCCCATTGTAGTCACTTTCGATGTTGGACAGGAGTGAGCATAAGCACTCTGAATGTCCTGTGGTTGCACAGTCCCATATGCGACAGTGTTAGATGCACCTTGTGTCATGAGACATGACTCCTATAACCATTATTAAAATTATCTGCAATTTATGCCACAGTAGGGCTTTTGTTGGTTTGTACTAGTTGAGATAGCAGGTAGACATTAGTCGGAACAGATATAGAAATTTGAGTTTTGTCAGATGTCTGAGGGCGTAAAGGGTTTAATGCAATTTCTTGGCTAGAGCCAAGATGTATTGTGCCAGCTCCAGTTTATGAGTGATGTGCACTCTAAGAAATTTAAAGATGTTCACATTTTTATAAAAGCACCCCCTCCAATACTGATGGGAATGTGGACTAATTTCTGCTTCCTGGAATCTATGGCCATTTTTTTGGTTTTGTGTACATCAAAGGGCGAGATCAGCAGGTGAATCTCTTCTCTATAATCATTGTTGGTGATCAGGTCTACAATAATTATATCATCAGCAAATTTAATGATGGATTGGAAACTGTGTTCAGCCATACAGTCCAAAATGAACAAGGAGCACAATAGGGGGCTCACTACACAATCCTGTGGATTGCCTGTACTGATGAAGTGTGATGCTGTTCATACACATCTGCTGAGGGCTACCTGTTATGATGTACAAAATCTAGTTACAGAGGGTGGTCAGTAAGTTGAAGATGTTGATTTTATTCTTTGATGGTAAAAGTGTTAAATACTGAGCTGTAGACAATAAATTGGACTCTGCAATAGCCATTTTTATTATCAAGATGTACAAGATGGTCATGCTTAGTAAAGCAGTTGCGATAATATAAAAACTGGAGGTGATCCAAACTGTCTGGAATAGTCCATTTAATGTGTCCAAGCATTAGTCCCTCAAAGCACTTTATCATAATTGGAGTACCACTGGGCAGTAGTCATTCAGAGAATTGCTGTTTGTTTTACTTGGTACTGGAATAATTGTTGTTTTGAAGATGGCAGGAAGTGCATATTCTCTAAGGGAATTATTAAAGATGTTACTGAAGGTGTCAGGTAATTGGTTGCTATAAGTTTTAAAAACATGCCCTGAAATTCCAATTGGACCTGATGCTTTATGCACATTAACTTATCTACTGTAAAAACCTCCTTAAATCATGCAGAGAAAGAAGTACCATGTAAAACGGCATGCAGTTATTTGATATCATGATCAAAGTGAGTGTAGAAAGCATTAAGTTGATCAGGGAGAGAAAATAGGTATGGGATTGGATTAGGTTTTACATTGTAATCTATAAGCATCTTTAAATCCTTCAAAAGTTTTTGTGAATCATTACTACTTTGAGTTTATACCAGTACTGACTTTTAATCACTTTAATTGCTTTCCTGAGCTTATACCTACATTTCTTGCATGTTTCAATATTGCCACCTCAAAATGTGATTCTGCATGCCTGCAGTAAATTCCCAATATCTTTGGTGATCCAAGATTTCTTATTAGGAAGTTTTTTGATAAATACTGTTACAGTGTTTGCGTACTCGTCCAGATCTGATGAGGAGTCTTGCAGTTTTTTTTCCTCTTCTTCTTTAGTTCAGCCCTGCACCACTTTTCTTACCAACTCTTCACAATTTAGTTTCAGGAAGAAAGAGTACTGACCGATGATAATAATGTGGATAATAATGTGGGGATGCAGAAGAAGGGGAGTATGTTTTTTTTATCTTTTCTGTGGTGTAACAGTCACCCATAGTATTAGCACAGGTGACAAGCTCCCCCATTCTAAACTTACCCAGCTTTTTGTCTCTGCCTCCACTCGTCAAATACGAAATAGCAGATGAAACTCAGGAAACTCATCTCTAGCTCCCGTACAATCAGCACTGGTGCCCCCAGGGATGTACAATGTTCTTCCCACTGCTTTTCTCTCTGTATACTAATGATTGCTTCTCTAAGGACTTCTCTGTCAAGCTCCTCAAATATGTGAACAACACATTGGACTCATCAGGGATGGAAATGGATCTGCATACAGAAGGGAGGCTGAGCAGTTGGCCCTTTGTTGTGCTAAACATGATCTAAACCAATGGTTCCCAAAATGTGCTTCCTCACAGGGGTGCTGCAAAATATTACAAAATTTTCATAATTGTATTTCCATTTTCAATTCAATGTGATAGGACGTGACATCCGGTGGGCCTGGTGCAGACCAGTAACTCACTTAGTAATAACTGTTTGCGGAAGCCTCAACAAATGGTTACTAAATGGCGCTCTACAATAATTACGTTTCTTGATTGTTTTATTCGTTTGTTGAACTTTCTCGGTACTTTGTGTTCGTATATAAAACTCTGTCTTAATGTTGAATTCGTTTTCGGAGACTGTATCAACTGTATATTGTTGTGATTAAGTCAAATGAAGTTTTTGAAGTATTTCTTCTTGTATGTATTTTTAAAAAATGGATTGGTTTTTACTAAATAGTAATAAGCGTTGGGAGAGTGAAAATAAAGAGGGCACACCGTCAACCAATGGCAATGTCAACCAGAGTGTTAAGAAGTGCAAATATCGAAAATATAATGATAGTTATTTGGACTTTGGTTTTACGTTGACAGAAGTCAATGGTGAAGAGAGCCCACAGTGTGTACTGTGTATGAAAGTTTTGGCACCAGAGTGCATGCTACCAAGTAAGTTGCAATGCCATTTAGAATAATAATAATAATAATAAATTTTATTTATATTGCACTTTATATTTTAGCAATCCCAAAGTGCTACAGAGTAAAAATAGAATAATAAAATAAAAAAAATAAAAAAAAGAACAGAAGAGTCTATAAAATACTTTAACAAAATGACTTTCTAAAAAGATGAGTTTTTAGGTTTCGCTTAAAGGCCTCAGTCGACTGTGGGGCTCTCAGGTAATCAGGGAGGGCATTCCACAGCCTCGGCGCCACCGATGAAAACGCCCTGTCACCCATGCTGCTGAGCTTAGTTCTGGGGACTTGAAGAGTGTTAGTGAGTACAGAGCGGAGGGAACGTAAGGAGTTATGGGGGGTAAGGAGTTCCTGTAGATAAAGAGGGGCATGTCCATAAATGCACTGATGGGTAAGAAGGGAGACCTTGTACTCTATTCTGAATGAAACAGGGAGCCAGTGAAGGGTTTTCAGGATTGGGGTGATGTGATCATACTTTCGCACCCTCATCAGGATCCTGGCAGCGCTGTTCTGAATATACTGGAGTCTCTGGATACTCTTGCCAGGAATCCCAATGAGGAGTGCATTACAGTAATCCAGCCTGGAAGAGACAAAGGCATGGACGAGCTTCTCTGCATCTGCCAGGGAGAGTAATGGGCGGAGTTTGGCGATGTTCTTGAGATGGTAAAAAGATGACTTACAGAGATATTTGATGTGGGTGTCAAAAGTAAGTTGGGAGTCCATTCTAACACCCAAATTAGTAACAGATGTGGAAAGAGGAATATTTTGGCCAGAGAAAGTAATACTGGTGATGGTAGAAGAGCGAAGATGATGTGATGTACCAACTAAGATGGCTTCTGTTTTGGATCTGTTCAACTGAAGAAAATTGAGCCTCATCCATGCCTCTATCTCCTCCAGGCAGGTAGACAATGTAGATGTTGGCAGAGGAGCAGTAGAGGAGGTGGGAGTAGTCCTGAGGTAAAGCTGAGTGTCATCGGCATAGCAATGGAACGATAAACCATGTCTGCCAATGACAGTTCCAAGGGGGAGCATGTAGATAGTAAAAAGGATAGGGCCCAGCACAGAGCCCTGTGGAACACCACAGGCGACGTTGTGGGTGTGGGACTTTGCGCTGCCAAGGGCAACATGCTCAGTTCTGCCAGTCAGGTATGATGTAAACCAATTTAGAACAATTCCTGAGAGTCCAATAGTGTATTGCAGGCGGTGAAGAAGGATGTTATGGTCTATTGTGTCAAAAGCAGCTGTCAGGTCAAGGAGGATAAGTAGTGAAGGTGAACCAGTATCTGCTGTCATCAGAAGATCATTGGTGACCCTGACCAGGGCTGTTTCGGTGCTATGGCCAGGGCGAAAACCAGACTGAAACTTTTCAAACAGATTGTTCAGTTTGAGATGATCGTGAAGTTGTGCTGCAACTATTTTTTCCAGAACTTTGGAGAGAAATGGAAGATTGGAGATGGGCCTATAATTGGAGAGAACTTCAGGATCCAAGGTGGATTTTTTTAGTAGAGGTCTGATGACAGCAGTTTTTAGTGCAGAAGGAATATGGCCAGCCAGGAGGGACTGATTTATTATCCTGGTGATAAGTGGAGAGATGGCAGAAATGTTGGCCCTCAGCAAGAAACCAATCATCCTAGCATGGTTAGTAAATCTCGTGACTACTTTACCAGAAAGTTAAAAGAGTTAAATCAACAAAAGGTAGTTTTTATAAGCAGGCATCAATACCAAGCAATGCATTTCTAGCATCTTACAAAGAGGCACATAGAATCGCGCTGACTTCTCTCATTCATGCTGGCTGGCTGGCTGACTGGCTCGTCCTCTCTTTCTCCACAATGCCTAGTTGAATTTGTTCAAATACATTTTTTTGTGATCTTAAATACGTGTTTTATTTATTTTTAATTAACCCTTTAATAAAACAAAAAAGATTGGCTATTTCGCATATTAGAATTTGACTGGGGGGTGGGGATTGGGTGAGCCTTGGGAATATATGAATTCAGCAAGGGTGCCAAGAATTGAAAAAGTTTGGGAACCACTGACTTAAACTGTTTAGATGACAGTGACCTTCAGGATGGTCCCCCCAATATTACAAAATCCCCTCTCCATACTTAGAAATCAGGTGTCAGTTGTGGAAACTTTCATATTTCTGGGCTCTATAATAACCCGGGGCTTGACTTTAAAGACCAATGTAGACTCAATAACAAAAAAGGCACAGCAGCAGATGTACTGCCAATGACAGGTGAGGGAGTCCAATCTACCACAGGAGTTGCTGATTCAGTTCTCCAGCAATCACTGAGTCTTTTCTCAGCTCATCCATCACAGTGCAGTTTAAATCAGCAACTAAGCAAAATATAACTGCCAACAACAAATAGTTAGGTCTACTAAAAAGATCATTGGTACCAGTCTTCCCACATTACAGGACCTGTATTATTCCAGAGTCATGAAGTGGGCAGAGTAAATCATCACCGACCCCTCACATCCATGCCACATCCTTTTTGAACTTCTCCCATCTGTCAGACTAAACTACACTAGAACAAGCATATAAAAGAACCATTTTTTTCCACAGCTGTACTGTACTGGCTTAGTATGGGCACCCCCACCAATAGCTTGCAATATTCTTATAGATAACAAATATGCATATATTTCAGCATTTTCTGTGCTGCCTTGCACTTTGTATGCATATGTTTACCTTGTATGTCTTGTATTAATCTTAGGAATGTATGTATCAATTGTGTTTATGTCTGTCATGTAACTATATTTGGAGAGTCATCAAAAAACTGGAGTCAAATTCCTTGCATGCATGCATACTTGGCCAATAAATGTAATTTAGATTCTGATTCTGATATTTGGAGTAAATATTGCTTATGTTTGCTTTGCTGAAGTACCTAGCAACAATAAATAATTTATTATAATGTAAAACTTCATATTCTGTAAAAATGTATTCCAGGCCATCTAGCACTTTGTTTATGTTGGCTTGTGGAGCAATGCAAACAGTGACCAGGAAAACACTGGGAAACTCCCTTGGAAGATAAAACATTTTGTCAATAAATACTGTAAATCAAGAGAACAGTTTTTAGAGATGACTTTAACATTTGTGCATCATGCATTATTTACCATAAAACAAACTTCACTTCCTCTTCTTTTTCTTGGCAGTTCAGTCCGATCCATAGGATAGACAGAAAAGCTGTCTGGTGCCTCAACAGTTAGTAATGTTTCCGAAAAAAAAAAAAAAAGCTTTGATGTCTTTGCCAGTCTTGCCTGAATGTTGTTTACTTTGTACCGCTCCCCGATTATAGCATGCATTGCCATCCTAGAGCTGCAGCAAAGAGAGAGAAAAAAAATAAAGAACAGCACAACTTCCCTTCTAAACCGTTATAAATAAGTACAGAAGCACACCAGCGGAAGCAAAAGTTAAATTAAATGAGAATTGTTATACAGTAAAATAAGGAATTGTACAAAACAAACAAACCCCCAGTATGCATAGTACCGCGCTGCAACACTTCCACCCCCATACAAATCACAAAACAAAATACTCAACAAAATACACCACTAATACACAAATGTGGGAAAAACAATTAATAAAACCAGAGTCCTTTAAATATCCCCTGTTATGCTGGCCCGTCAGGTCCTCTCCCAAATAACTCCACCACATCCAAAAGACAAGGAAGACGATGCTTACTAAAATGAACCCAGGTTCACCTGACTTTTTCGAACAAATAGTTTAGCTTTCCTTCTTGCCTTTTTTTGGCGTCTGCCGTCTCCTTCTGGTCTGGCGCTCTCTTCTCCTCCTTCACCTTAATCCCGCCACAAATTTAGATATGGTCGGCTCCTCCCATTATAGTCTTTGTTTGGCCCTCCGAGCCAGGTGCTCCCTTCCCCACAAACCATTTAGCCATTCCACCATTAACAAGACAAGGGAAAGGTGCAAACTGCCAGAACCATTTAGCCATTCCACCATTAACAAGACGAGGGAAAGGTGCAAACTGCCAGTGATACCCACACATATCTATGACCACCATTATAAGTTTACTAAGCAGTGACTGTACATTATCTTTGAAAATGCTAGGCTGAGGAGTGTTGTTTGCTGCTCTGACCTAGACGCCTCCTTTTCTCCTCATTTCTTAGATGTCTTTGTCTGGTCAGTTGATTAAATCGTGTGGGTCGCGTTGGTTGTATATAACTGATGACATCAGCAAAACTTAAAAAAAAACTTGAATTGTTTTTTGAATAATAATTACAGTAATGGGTAATGCATCAATGAAAAAAAAAGCTAAAATAATATATACAAAAAACCCCCAAAAAAATCAAAGGAGACAGCAAGAAAAAACATGCAACGTGTTGCCACCTACAAAAACCATGAGTCATTTGTTTTTTTTCCACAGAGTTCTCCTGTTTTCCTTCCCCATACCATATTGGTGTGGTAACTTAAATAATGACTCTAAATTGGTGAGGTGTGAGTGAGTATGCACTGCTCTGAATTGATAATCGATTCTAGCATTGCAAACCAGTGCTGCTAGGATAGACTTCAGCTTCTGGTCACTTTAAAATTGTATTAGTCAGTTTTAGGCAATGAATGGATGGATAGGAGTTCTGGCTTCAAACACATTCAAATCATTTTTCTCAGTACAGTTCTTTGGCAGAAACACAGAACAAGTGAGGGGTTGATAAATAGTCACTTCTGTAGCTGTCTTGTCCCTTATGAAGAGTTACATTCTCCATTTATTACCATACAAGCAGAGCTGTCTTTTATGTTAGCGGCCTCCATTATGATTTGCAAGCAAATGTAACGTGTTATACTCTTAAGGACATCAGTGTAACAATCAACCTAATCCATGCACAAAATGCATCACATTAAATAACTTAAGTAAATCAATAGTATAATTATCCCCACTCCTGTTTGCAACAAAGCACAAGCAAACAACCATAACTCATGAGTGAATGCTTTACAAAAGACACTTAGGCATGCCTTCTCCTGGCAGATAGAGGCTTTGAGTTTGCCAGAATGAGCTTTATGCAGGGCTGTCATTTAGATTATTTTTTAATGCATTATATTTGTCTGTGCCTGACAATTTCGGGAGCATTTGTATACAAAATAGAGTTGTATAAGATACCTTTTTAAAGAAACAAGAAAATAATAAACTGTTTTGTAAGGCATAACATCCTCCCAGTGACAATTCATGGGGTAGTTTGATTACAATTGTAGATACACTTCAGAGTTTAAGTTTTAAATCCCAAACTCTGTGGAGCTTGTACTTGTACTTTCTCCCTGAGTCTGCATGTATATTTCTATGGCTTTTCTTCCACATCCCAAAGATGTGCTACTAAGTTTAACTGATAAGTCTAAATTTGTCCTGCTTCATGATGAACTAGCACCCTATCCACAGCTGGTTACTGTTGTACCTCACTCTTGTTGCTGGATGTTTAGGACCCTAATTTAGATAATAGACCCAGGCAAAGAATGAATGGATAGTGAGAAAGTAGGTCATTTTCAGCTTGCCTGCTTCCTGTTAGTGCATTATATTAGATGGCACAATGGAATTTTTCTAGAGTTTAGTGCCTTAAGTAGTACTGTATAAAATAACATTTTCTGTCTGGTTTGCATTAAGCAGATATAACAGTCTAAAAGCAGAAATATTATCTGATTCTAAAAACTGAAAAACTGCAAAAGCACACATAGCTTCTTCAGTAAGTGAAAGTTTATCTTTTTTCCAACTAATGGGGCCAGGTCTGTTTTTTCTGATGGTTAGCCAAATTAAATATTTCTCGAAGGAATACTACAGATCTCCTTAAAATTGTCTTAAGAAGCTGGCTGTATCTTTTTGAGCCATGACTTTCTGTCCTTAATGCTAAAATTACCAAAGCCTACAAAAAAACTTGTAATCCCGGCACCCCTTAAATCCCTTCGCACATCTCCATCAGTGTCTTTTATATTGTAAATATGTCTCAGCAAAAGCAGCAAGCAGCCTGCTATCCCATCCCTCCACCAATGCAGAAAGGCCAGAAACGTCTCTCAGCTCAAGTCTGTTTACTTGCCTGTGAGTTGCTTAGAGTTGTATAGGGTAAATAATATATTGTTATTTGGAATACATGCATTTCATGTGTGTTCCGTGTCTACAACTATCTGTGTAAACACATCGTTAAAACAGAAACATTTTTCATGTTTTTGTAATCTTCTTCTTCTTCTTCGTTCAGCTGCTCCCGTTAGAGGTTGCTACAGCGGATCATTTTCTTCAATATCTTTCTGTCCTCTGCATCTTGCTCTGTTACACCCATCACCTACATGTCCTCTCTAAGCACATCCATAAACTTTCTCTTAGGTCTTCCTCTTTTCTTCATCCCTGGCAGCTCTATCCTTAGCATCCTTCTCCCAATATACCCAACATCTCTCCTCTGCACATGTCCAAACCAACACAATCTCGCCTCTATGACTTTGTCTCCCAACCGTCCAACTTGAGCTGACCCTCTAATGTCCTCATTTCTAATCCTGACCATCCTCGTCACACCCAATGCAAATCTTAGCATCTTTAACTCTGCTACCTCCAGCTCTGTCTCCTGTTTTCTGGTCAGTGCCACCGTCTCCAACCCATATAACATAGCTGGTCTCACTATCGTCCTGTAGACCTTCCCTTTCACTCTTGCTGATACCCGTCTGTCACAGATTACTCCTGACACTCTTCTCCACCCATTCCACCCTGCCTGCACTCTCTTTTTCACCTCTCTTCCACAATCCCCATTACTCTGTACTGTTAATCCCAAGTATTTAAACTCATCCACCTTCGCCAACTCTACTTCCTGCATCCTCACCATTCCACTGACCTCCCTCTCATTTACACACATGTTTTCTGTCTTGTTCCTACTGACCTTCATTCCTCTCCTCTCTAGAGCATGTCTCCACCTCTCCAGGGTCTCCTCAACCTGCTCCCTACTATCGCTACAGATCACAATGTCATCAGCAAACATCATAGTTCATGGGGACTCCTGTCTAATCTCATCTGTCAACCTGTCCATCACCATTGCAAATAAGAAAGGGCTCATAGCCGATTCCTGATGTAATCCCACCTCCAACTTGAATGCATCTGTCACTCCTACCGCAGACTGCACCATTGTCACACTTCCTTCGTACATATCCTGTACAACTCTTACATACTTCTCTGCCAGTCCTGACTTCCTCATACAATAATTTCATACAACAATTTCGTAATAATTGACAAAATGTAGACATGAAGGGTATAATGTGTGAAGCCTGAAGTCCAAATATCAAATAAACACTTTCACAAAAGGTACAAGTATAACAAAACAAGTGTGCTTTTATTCAAGAATATAACTGCAGAAAAAGAACTCCTGTTAGGGTGCGACATTGACACGCCCTTAATACGACCACTTTGGTGGTGTAGCTGTAAGAACTGATGACTCATAATCAAGACGTTCATGGTTTGATGCCGGGTGCCTTCGTTTTGAGAAGTGAGCTGCTCTTATTCTTACTATTATAGAATAAAAACATACATTTGATTTGAGTCTGTAACAGCCAGTGTAAATTTATGGTACTTGTAAAGGTTAGCGTTTTGTTTTTTTTTATTCAGTTTTATTCTCTCAGTCACATTCACGCTTGCCCCGATCTGACACTGCTGTTTTCAAATATAGACGTGCTATAGCAGAGGTGAACTCAGATGAGTATGAGGGTTCTATATTGGAGTAAGAGAACAGAAGCCCTACCCGCAAGAAATGTCCGCTTACATATAAGAACAACGCCAGGCATAAAGGCAAAAGATTGCACTGTTTGGATGCAGCAACAGGTCAGGCATCATCCTGCCTGTCATTCTGCCCCACACCTGTCCTTCAAAGAAAAAGCAGGGCTTACAGAGTTCGCCAAGATATCATGTAAAGTCCTGTTTGTGATTATGTTTTGTGATGGTCTTTACATATAAAGCATTTAAATGTTACTTATATAAAAGCCAGATCAAATGGTATTTACCATGATTCATTTACTTATCTTCTACTGCATAAAGTCACAAGTAGCCTGCAGAGCTTCGTCTGTTTTATTGACATGGGCATGCTCACAAAGTATATATGTACTGAAGTGACTTTAGCTGCAGGTGGAAGCTCCACGCAACTGTTGTTACAGTTCTGCCTTTGTCCAGAAACGGTTTCATAAGCTTTATGACCTTAGTCTCGGAAAGTCTTTCTCCTGTGGGGTGACTGGGATCTTTTCCTGAATAAAATCAAACGCAGTTGCGTAGGGTGTGACAGGAGCTAATTTTAATCCTAGTGTTAACAAGCTTTCTGGGTTTGTTCCTACCCTGTTAAACTGGTGCTGCAGAGAGTCAGTGATTGTCTTTCATTTGTCATAATCTTTAGTGGCAGCTACCTGCTTCTGTCTTGTCTCAATATCTGACCAAGTCAAAACCAATTGGCAGCTTCCTCATTACTGTTTGCCCAGTTGGCTACCGTGTGTGCCATCAATCACACCAACAAGACCAGTAAAAACAGCAATTTGCATGAATGTACAGGATCCTGCTTTATCATTACCTCACATGGAGTGGTTGAGAAATGTATAAATCTGCCTATTAACTAACACATTGCAAGGGGCTTCAATGTTTGGTGCAAAAAACAAAAAACAAATGGTTGGTTTTGGCCCAAATAATTGCTATGTCAAAGCTCATTTTTCCCATGACAAAAAACATAACGTTACATACTTCATTACAACTAAGAGCCCATGGCTTCTTTGTGTGGATGAAGTGATCACCTGTCTTACAAGATTTGTTATTAATATTATTCCATCTCTGTCAAATCAATATCTTTTTATGAGTTTATTGTTGTCCAACATTTCCAAAACATTCTGCCTTTCGTGGAATGTGCATGCCATCTGGCAGCTCCTAGACACTGAGGGCAGCTTACGAGCTCTACTAAGTCCAGGTGAAGTTAGTAGTAGCTTCCTAAATTAGGAAAATTGATAAAGTACTATTACACCTACTCCTGAGAGTAGGACCAAACTTGCATCATTCTGACATTTTTGAGCCGGTTAAGACCATTTTCCTATTCCGAGTCACTTGATAAATGCAAGCATTATGTTAGAAGAGAAACAGATTTGCACCATGTGCTTCACAAAAGTAAATCAGCCACACGATTTGTACAGTAACTTTTAATTTTTTTTTCATTTTAATTAATTCCCAGAATAGCTGTGTACTATCACACCCTGTGGGTAAAAATCACGTTTTTATTTATCATAAGCGGATAGTCTATCATTAATTCATTGAACAGGGGCAAACAATCAATCAACAATGCTATTTAGAAGTGTGGAATAGTTTACAGGATCCTGTTTGAAGGAAAATACTTGATCTGTGGCCTGACAAGTGGATCATCCATCATGACAATGCTCCAAGCTGTGATGTGTTCAGTGTTCTTAACTTTCTGGTAAGAAATCATTGATCAAATTGGATAATCCACCCTATTCACCGTCTTAGCCCCTTGCGATTTTTGATTTTTCCCAAAAATAAAAACTGTCATGTAAGGATGAAGATATTCAGTCATTTCTGACATCCAGCGTAACTCAATAAAGGAACTCAAGGGTATTCCAAAAGCAGACTACCAGGTTTCTTTCCAGCAGTGTCAACATTGTCTGACTAAATGCATAGCTGAGGAAGGGTATTACTTTGAAGGGGACAGTAGCCACTAATGTGCACATTTTTTCTGCAGGTTCATTTAGGGAATTAATTTGTCACAACTTGTATATCATAGGTACATATTGCAAATTAAATGACTCCAACATAAGAGTCTAGTTTTTCACAAGGAGTGTCAATGCATTATTTTAAAACACTATTGGGCTTTAGTTGAGAGCCAATTACTACCACAATTTATGTTTCTGGGACATATTTTCATTTCCCAGATTTTTTTTTTTTTTAATTTCTGCACAAAGTGTACTTGCTTGTACTCTACATTCCTTAAAGGTCTTTTTAAGGTATGTATGTTGTGTTGTGCCACAGCAACAATATAATTGTTATTTTTTAGTTTTACTCTGTTGCAAGTGGCAGCCTGCATATAATTAGCAGCTCCACACCCTTCTGGACCTGTGACAGCGCTGCCCTAAAGCAGTGATTTCTGACACACAGAAAAGAAGAAGGTCTCATGGAAATCTGCATTAGCTGACACAAAAAAGTAATGAGAGTCAGTGAGAACTGCCGAAGGGTTAACATTCAATGAGAACTTAAAAAAGCTTGGCCAAAAAACACAAAATATATTTCAGGCCTTTTGGCTATAATGAGAAAATATAACAATTTATAGAAGCAAGAAATTAATCAGCTAGACATTAAATTGATTTCTGTTCTACAAGCAAACAACACATTTCTTCAGGTCGGATGATGTCAGTCATGTATAATAAAGACTTTGCTTATATTTATATGTGGTCCTAATAAGATATTACCATCCAAAGCAAAGCAAATGCCAAAGCTGACATGCTAATGGCTTATTCACCTCTTTGACTACTCTTTAGACATTGTATTCTACAGCTGGCACACAATCCCTGAGAAACTGTTATTTTACTCGTACATTTAGATAACAAGCACATCCAAATCAGTGAAAGATGGCCACTCAGACTGTAAAAAAATGAATTGCCTTTAGCTTTATTTTTAACACTACTTTAACATTGCAGATAAAGCAGTTGTAGAAGATAGAGGAGGTGACATATCATCAGATCAAAAGCCTCAGTTCCCATTTAGAAAAATGGGTACATTCATCCTGTGGATGTTGATCACAGTTTTCAAATCTTTCTCAATACAGCTTCTAAAATATGACTGATAGCTGGTTGGCAGTACAATGGAGGTGGTAAGTTCTGAACAGCAACCGTCAAACACCATGCAAGTCTGTGACAGCTATTCTATTGCTTTGTCCGATACTTTTTATAAAAAGGTAGCTCAGTTAAAAATATCCACATTCCTCCATTACCTTTTTTCTCTCCACCCCCTTCTATTTCTATGAAATCTAGCAAGGGCTATTACTTAAAAGGTTACTTTTAGACTAACTCTACTTTTATCCTTTTGCTCTTATTGTAGTATCTTAATTATATGCTTGTCTTTGCTTCTAGTTTGTGCCTTCTCTTTCAGTTTCTTGAGTCATATAGTCTTTAAGTAAAATGCTTTCTTAGAATTTCATGTTTTTTTATATATGTGTGTTTAAACATAAACTAATATATACAGTGCCTATAAAAAGTATTAATCACCTTTGAAGTTTTCTAATTTTATTATTATACATCAGTGGTCGGCAACCTTTCAGCGGTGTCGAGGCGAACCTATGTTACAATGTTATTCTGTGTGCCGACATAATTCTACCAATTTTGTTATATATAGTATCAAAATTGGTCCAGTTATAATGGGCTTCAAAAGTATATACTTTTGAAGCCCATTATAACCGGATCTTATATTATAGCTCATTCAATATTTTAAAATACATAGGATAATATGTGAAAAGAATGTTTTGTCAATTTTTTTACAACTACATTTGGTGGCTTTATTTTTGGTTCCAATTATTTGACTAAAATAAGTAGTTTGTTTCTTAAAGCCAGAAACAGACCTTTTTATGGCTTCACTTTTCACATCAGAGTTTTTAAAATTGGACTGATGTTTAGTTTGATAATGTCTTTGTACACTTGATGTACGACACATAACACTTTAACAGCATAACACACACACAGCACGATCCTTTTATTGTACAAATCCATATTCATTTGTCCCAATGTCTTGAAAAGAGCAAACATCAAATTTTTGTCTTTTATGTGTCATTTCAGAGCAGTATATTACTTAATAATACCAAGGTTTGTTTTAATGTACTACAGCCTGCACTGAACACATGGTTTCCATTTACATGTGAGTTGCATATGCAAAACGTAGGTGAGGGCGCAAATGTGTGTGCTATGATTAACTTTTTTTTACTATGTTTCAATTCAATCAGAGTGCCACTGAAAATCATTCTGTAGGTTGCCAACCCCTGTTATACATCGTTGCACAACACTGGATTTAATTTGTCTTTTTTGATACTTTGATCAACAGAAAGAGACTCTTTAATGTTAAAGTGAAAACAGATCAGTACAAAGTGGTTCAAATTAATGGAAAATATTAAAGCACAAAATAATTGATTGCTTAAGTATTCAAGTCAGAATACATGTGTGTAAATGAGAGGGAGGTCAGTGGAATGGTGAGGATGCAGGGAGTAGAGTTGGCAAAGGTGGATGAGTTTAAATACTTTGGACCAACAGTACCGTGTAATGGGGATTGTGGAAGAGAGGTGAAAAAGAGAGTGCAGACAGGGTGGAATGGGTGGAGAAGAGTGACAGGAGTAATCTGTGACAGATGGATATCAGCAAGAGTGAAAGGGAAGGTCTACAGGACGGTAGTGAGACCAGCTATGTTATATGGGTTGGAGACAGTGGCACTGACCAGAAAGCAGGAGACAGAGCTGGAGGTAGCAGAGTTAATGATGCTAAGATTTGCATTGGGTGTGACGAGGATGGATAGGATTAGAAATGAGTACATTAGAGGGTCAGCTCAAGTTGGACGGTTGGGAGACAAAGTCAGAGAGGCGAGATTGCATTGGTTTGGACATGTGCAGAGAGATGCTGGATATATTGGGAAAGGATGCCACGGATGGAGCTGCCAGGTAAGAGGAAAAGAGGAAGTCCTAAGAGAATGTTTATGGATGTGGTGAGAGAGGACATGCAGGTGATGGGTACAACAGAGCAAGATGCAGAGGACTGAAAGAGATGGAAAAAGATGATCCGCTGTGGCCTAACAGGAGCAGCTGAACGAAGAAGCACCGTTATTACCCATGACAGCCTTGAGTCTGTGTGCACAGGTGCCTATCAGCTGTGCATCTGGACACTGCAATTGTTCCCCATTCATCTTTGCAAAACTACTCAAGCTTTATCAGTTTGCATGGGGACTGTGAGTGAACAGTTCAGCCACAAATTCTCAACTGGATTGAGATATGGACTCTGAATCAGCCACTCCAAGACATTAATATTGTATTTAACCAATTCCTGTTTAGCTTTGGCTTTTTGCTAGGGTTCATCATCTTGTCCCAATCTTCTCTCAAAGTACAGATTTCTGGCAGACTGTATCTGATTTTCCTCCAAGATTTTTCTGTATTTTGATGCATTCATTCTTCCCTCTACCATCAAAAATCTTCCAGGGCCTGCTGCAGAGAAGCATCCCCAAAGCATGATGTTGGCATCACCATGCCTCACAGTGGGGAGGGTGTGTTTTTGATAATGTGCAGCGTTTGGCTTACATCATACATGGTGTTTATTCTGACGGCCAAGAAGGTCAATTTTGCACTCATCAGACCACAGGTCTTTCTTCTAGACCTAGTTATTCTATGTGGTATCTGGCAGACTCCATCCAAGAGTCTTTGCAACTTTCCCATAAAGCTCCAACTGGTGAAGCACATGGCCAAAAGCTGATATATGCACAGTCTCTCCAATTTCAACCACTGTAGCTTGTAATGGACAGGTCTCTTGGTGGCCTCGCTGACTAGTCATCTTCTTTTGCAACCTTTCAGTTCCTATGGATGGCCTTCTCTAGGCAGATGTACAGTGCCATACTATTTTCATTCCCTAATGATTGATTTAACTTAACTGCAAGGGCTATTCAGTGACTTGGAGTTGTTTGGAGTGTTCTTTTGTCTTCTTTTTATGGTTTGGTCCAAGATACTAATTCACCACAAGTTGGACCTTCCAGATAAAAGAAGTGCATTTATACTACAATAAATAGAAACCCTTTGACTGCAGACAGGAAATCTCCATTGAACTAATATTGTGACTTCTAAAACCAACTGTCTGGACCAGTGATAGTTTAGATGTGTTATATGAAAGGGGATGGATATTTATCCAACACATCATTTTATGTTTTTCATTTTCATTTCATTTTCATTTGTGTTTATACATAAAATGCTAATGTTTCTTCATCTGTCACATGATTATTTGCAAAGTATTTGGGCTACAACTTTGATATTGGTCTTAATTGAAAACTTATGACTTGATATGTTCTGGAAATTCCAAAAAAAAAGCTTGGTGGGCAGAAAAGCTTATTATAATTAAAGCAGAATCCCCACAAGCCCTTCTATTGATAATTCACTAGGACACATTACATACATGTTCTGAATTCATAATCAAGTGTAACTTCTTATGTTTTTAAACAAGCGGCTGAAAGATTACTGTAATTTATATCTCAACTTTTGTGGTGGCACATTTCTGGCAGAACCAAAGGTTCTCGTGTTTCACTAGTTTGTAATTAATTTAGACAAGCATAAGCATAGGGAAGCATATAAAACAATACCATTTCCTTTTCATTATTTGTACTTTTCCCATTATATTTAATTCATATTTTATACTTCTTTGATCAATCTCACTGGCGGAAATAAGTTTTCATCCAATTCATAAAACAGAGTGTCATATGTTTTTCAACAATGGTGCTTTTTTCTGTGTTTATTCCCTTCCTTACCATTACTTAAATCTTTAATTTTACTATAAAGCAATACATTTATTCTGAACTAGTTACGATAATTAGTATGGTGCATGATCACATAAAGCAGTGGTCTGCAAAGTCTATCCTAGGAAATTGCATTGGCGGCACATTTTGGTTCCAACCCAATTTGTTAAAGAGCAGTCAATTATTGCTATTGAAACACTTCATGTTTAAGCAACATTTTGATCTTTCTTTTTATTTTTCACTTATTAAGATTTTCTACCCTAAATTGCTTATTTTAATGTTAAAAATCTGCCTTCACCTTTTTAAATTGCTGCTTATTAGTAATAAGATGCAAATGACAAAAGGTGCAATAGTTCTCCATCTAACTTGTTTCCACTTACACCTCTGTGTATTCATCATATCTATTATATTATATATTCATCATCTGATTTAATTAAATATTTGGAAGGAAACTGAAACAACAAAGTACTGAGAATTACTTATCTACATCAGGCTGCAAGTCATTTGGATGATATCCTTGGAAAGAATAAAATCTACAACATAAGCATGGGCAGACATGGCAGAATGAAAACACTTACAAGCCATAAAAGAACTGTCATTGGCAAGGACTGATTTCTAATTAAACAATCAGACTGGAACAACAACATGCAGACATTACAGCCCTCCAGGTCAGACATCGCAACCCCCCTGAGATAAAGTAACCTTAGAATTTCCCAGAGCTTTTTAATATACTAAATCAATCACGTTTTCTGTCCTCTTTTCACCTTGCATCATGCTAACTAGTGCTGGATTGCCACCTTCACTTGTATAACATCTCTTTTTCGTTGAGCAAATGATGTTTTATGCCAGCATGGCAGGGTGTGAGCTGTAATTTTAAAGATTCAATAAGGTGAGACGAAAGACTGTAAGAATACAAAAAAAATTGATAAGCAGATTAGCGCTAGAACATTAGCCAAAAGGTCAGTTAAGGTCAGGAGTTAAGTGGAAGATGGAGACTGGGAAAAGTCAAAAACAGGGCTAATCCAAAACAAAGTCACAAGATCAAAAAGCAAATTCCTAAACACAGGTAAAAACAAACAAGCAAAACAAGACTTGGTGAAGAAGTTATTTCCGTGTTTAAAAAGCCTGCTTAAGTACTGTGATCAATATAGTCAAAATAACCACCTTGGCTAAATTCCATGTAATTACTGGGCAACTGAGGTGCTACAACAGATGACTTGCTGTAGACTTAGCAGTTATTAGTTAAACTTAGAAAGTTTAGAAAACTTTATTTCTAGTACTAGTTGTTATTTTTTACTTTTAAATTTTTTTTTCACTATTTAAATTGCAATTGAAATGTTATGACTTTAGAGCTTTGGCCCAAGCATGAATCATATTTAGATTGTCTTTTCAACGTTTGTATTAGTTTAGAATTTCTTATTCCCTTCTTTGCATTATTTCTGTCATTGTGTTAGTGTTGTTAGTGTGTAAGAAGGCAGTTGCTTATAGTAGTTTCTTCTGAGTTTTTAAACTTTGATTTTTGGAACTAATTTTGGGCTTATCATTTGCTTCTTTTTGATCTTCCAGATTTTTGATCCCTTCCAGTTCAAGACTGTCTCTCTGTTTCATCTTGATTCAGTTTAAGCCAGCCTTAAGGCATGCCATTTTTCACCTCAAGTATAATGTGAACAATAATAGACAATTATCTATCATTTTAAAGCTATAAATTTTTGTTTTAAAGGACAGCTGAAATTATAACATTATTTTTATGATGTTAGTTATACTGTATATTTCTGAACTAAGAAAATGTTCTTATCTGGGTTTGGTCATAGAATCAGATAGAATGGAATCTCTTTTTGATTCCTCTTTACTGGGAAACAATCGAATGATTCAAACTTCGTTATTAGGACACCTCATCAGAAGAGGAAACACATTCTATACTTTGTGTATATTTCCTTTCTTTTGTCTGGAAGGGAAGAGTCAAGATGCTCCTTGACACTGTGTGTGCCAGAAAATGATTCATGGATTAAACTTTCCTGAAATGACCAGAAAATAGTAGTTAACTGGACAAGATAACCTGATTGAAAAGCAATGTAATAAAGGGAGGTCCCTTGTGGCAGCTGTCCATACCCAAAACATCACACAGGAGGGAAAAAGTACAAAAATGGCACCTTCATTACAAACATGACTGCAGGAAGGGGTACATGCAAAAGAGACAGCTCAAAGTAGGAATAAAAAGATAAAATAATAAAACCTGCAGGCTGTCTGGGCCTAAGTAACAAGTCTTGGGAGCATATGTATCTGGAGTCATGGAATGCCCACTTGCCTACCATGGTACTACCAAAATGCTCCCTTCCCTAACTTCCATCTTCCATAGTTGTGTTTCCCCTACTTTTCTCTTGACCGTATACTCACTTTACAAGGAGGTGCTCTGTCTGTCTAATAAAGTCTTCTGAGAGTATTACATACTTTTACTCAGGCTGTAACACTGTCTCTCCCAGGCTGAACCCTGTATCTATTACTCCAATAAGGCAAGCAGCACACACAGGGGGTATACTGTGTCCAAAGCACTGTGTTTCCATACTGGTGTTTATAGGGTGTGACAGGTCACATCATAGTGGTATCATATTCCAAACTATGTATAGATTAGTTATTAAGTGGGAATAATTGAGAACATGGAACACATCACACTAGATTAGTTATAAAGTGGGAATAATGGAGAATATGGAAAGCATCACACTTCTAGTGGCATCTGGAGAGCTCTTGTCGGCCCTTGAAAATCCAGTGGAGAGGATGTACATCTCAAGCCAGACGTACTCATCAATTATACCTTATAAATACTGTGAAAATAATGATAATGATGGATGATAGGAACGTGTCGGTGCAGATCAGCTCTACCCTACTGGATGCACCCCAGGAGCCTCAAGAACCTGCCACCACTGATAACACATCCAAGGGATGAGCCAGCGGATGAGGACATAACACACAAACAGTGCAAGGACTGGTGTAAAAGTGCCTTGGTGCTTTTATTAAAACAGTCAAAAGAAACAGTGTCCAAAAAGTACAGTGCTATCTTCAATAAATAAATAATCCTAAAAACCAGGTGATAATCAGTGAGATTAAAAATCAGAATTAAAAACTAGAGTAAACCAACAGTCATCTGTTCCTTCATGCTCTGTCAGATGGGCCCAGCACGACTTCATCTTTGTCTCCCCGGCTCATCCATTGCTCATTCAGCTGACGGAGACCCTAGCAGCCATGGTCCTCACCTTCCAACCCCTGTCACTCAGGGTTAGTTATCATCCAGTCTTCCTTCTTGGTCCCCTGACGTACCTCGGATCCCTGGGGTAGAACTCCCTGTTGAGCACACCTGCTCCTCACCAATATTCAGTGGGGACAATCCGCCCCTAGAATGTCGATCCTTTGGTCCTTCGCTGGGCTGATGTCTGTGCTACCCTTCACTGAATTGGTTGTCTGACTCTTCCTGCCCCCTCCACGACGCTGTTCTTACGGCTCTCTTTCTGTCTCTTTTTTTTTTCCTCCATTTCTCATGGAGGCTCCCCCTTATATGCCTCCGTGGGAGCAGCACCTCAATTACACACTGCAGAAGGCACATGAAGCAATCGAGACGGACCGCATGTTCATGTGCAGGTGCGTCTTGCTTAAATTACCTCACCAGCCTCCTGCAACTGCACAAGTATGCACACCCATGGAGAGCAAGCTGGCCATTCAATTATTTATTTATTTAAAAATGGGCCACTAAAATGTTAAGCTTTCAGACTCGCTGTTCCACAATGGACTTTTAAAAGTTCTCGTTTTTCCCTTTTTTCTTTCTGTGAGCCATCACTCAACTGGACTGTGTTTATTCAAAGGTACACAAATCAATAAAAATAAAAGGTCTAATTTAATAGAGGACCGTCATTGTTTTTGCATTACAAAGAACTATAGTTGTGTCTCGTTTCTCAGATTCTCTAACTGGGTGCTCAGTCATGAACTACAAGACGCTCAGGGTTTTCAGATGTGCTGGGGTCCAAGGGCACAGTGCATTTCATAGTGCTTCTCCCACTACCATTTTGGCCTCTCTCTTTCTCTTTATGGAGGTCTTGAATGGAATGTGGCCATCTCCTGTACTGTCCTAATAGTGGCCTTGTCCTCCCTAAATTTTGCTAGATGGATATTTTGTCATATCAGGCATCAGAAGCCATATTGAGTGACAATGAAATAAATTGCACATGCACATAGAAATAAATGGGTTTGAAATAAAATGTTTTTGGTGCATTTTGAGAAAGCTTCTTCCATAAAAAAGAAGAAGAGACTGTCATACCTTAAGTCTGTGGCCAATATGATGAACCTTATGATGCCCATGAAATAATTTAAGGGATTCAGGAGAATCAGGGTAAATGACTGACAGATGTACAGTAGATGTTCAACTAGTATACAGTACAGAGTAAGAGAAAATAATTACCATTGGCCTGGTCCGAGGGTACGTGTTATGAGCATTTATTAATACGTGACTTAGACTGAATGCCTTTTGTATTTGCAGAATCTCCTGGGCCATAAATGTCGCACAAAAGAATGGAATCTAAGGAGGAAACAGCTTGGTTCAGTCATCCACAGTGAATCATTTACTCTGATCCCTTGCATTCACTCATCCACAGAGAATCAGCAACAGGAAGGACATGAAGTAACTGAGCTGCTGAATGAGGACGCATGTGACCTGAGGCTTGAACTAGAAACCTTCTGGCTTGCATATGTTTAAATGTTTAAACATCTGCTCCACGTTGTCTCCTCAAAAATGATCAAACCCACGCAAGTTAATTAACTTCACACTGTCTCAGAGGCAGGAATAGAATTTAAATATTTTTTCAATCTATGGAATTTATGAGCTTTTTTGGAGTCCATAGTTAGTTTTTACTGCTGTTCAGAATGAGCATAAATTCAATATAGAAGGATAAAAGCAGGTTTCCAGAAGCATGTTGTTTTGGCTGAAAGGAAAGAGTTTAATGTACTCAATGCTCTTGATTCATTTCCTGCCTGTAGAGTATTCAGGCATGTTTACTCCTTGTTCTGTTTAGTATATGGTTAAATAATTCCACTCACACTTGTTTCCTGTGCCCTTCAGCATTTCGCAATATTTTAATGACTGATTAAGAATTGTTGGCGGTCTGCTATCTAACCTTTATTGTTTCATGTCAGAACAGGTCCCAACTAAATCAATCACTAAATAGCTCAACTGCAATTCTAACAATAGCACATTTTACCTAGTTTCTAAGGTGTATGTTCAGGAAAAGAAAATTTAAAGACTTGTAGGTAAATAATATATCCTCCTTATTAATAAATATATATTGCATCTTTTATAGTTAGAGTAAAAACTTAAAAAAATGAGACTTTACGAGGTGGACACTATGTACCCAAGTTCACATCATATTTTACGGTTGCTTTCAAGTGAAACAATTATTGGACTGGGAATTACTTCATCAAATTTATGTGATTTCATTATTTTAAAGGAAAAACAACTATACACTGCCAAAGTATCTCCCTATTGTATGTAGTAGTAAGAGGAAAAAACAGCAGCTTCTTTCTGTTTAACAGATGCCAGGTCCTACAAAACAGAAAGAGAGTGAAAGAAAAAATGTGTTTTAATAATGTTTGCTTTTAACTATTTGTCCCTCTGGACAGAGCCAGTGGAAATTTGAAAACCAACTTGATCATTCTTTTGTCCCGGGTAATTTAAAGTGTTATGTTTATTTAGGCTTGAATTTATGTGCATTAAATGATTAGTTTTTCCAAACAGGAAAAGATGCATTGCTGCCACGTACAGGTTGGTTGACATTAATACATGGCATGCGTTATTGATGAAAAACTTTCACTTGACAAAGTGGAGCTTAGTGCCAGTGATTTCAGTGTCTAAAAAAAGCAGTTAGTTTTCCTGCTCTAGTTTAAAATGCTTCATTTTCACATCTTTTACCTTGTTTAATAGTATAAGCCCTTTTATTGTGATTTCTAACTGCTATAATGGATACTTTTTTTTCTGATGTACAGGGTGGTGCAGGGAAACAGGAAATTTTCAATTGACGTTCAATGCATGAATAAACACATTACAAAATACATGTAACGATAAAATGTATCGTACAGGATATGCAATTAATGATGGTAATCAATATTCATTCAATATTCATTTTATGTTTTGAAGAAAACATCATGAAGGTGTTGTCCATTTCTTGGTACACATTCTGACAGCCTGTTGTGGAAATTCTCCTTTGCTTGACGTAACATGTCAAGAGGAATGCCAGTGATTTGAGGATCTTGGAGGCCATGGAATGTCACCGTTGTGTTAAATGACGCGTCTTCCAAACAACTGTCGAATAGCTGCCATCGATTGTCAGGCAGTATGCAAAGTGGCTCCACTTGGGGACTTCTTATTTAAGGCTGAACCCGTATCTTCGAAATTGCACACCCTTGTTGTAATCTCATGAACAGACGGGACACGATCGTGACATCCTAACATGTAATGACGCTGAAATTCCCTTTACACAACAGTCACACTATCACCATTCTTATAAAAGGCTTTCACAGCGAACACTTGTTGCGCACCTCTCCACTGCTCCATTATAACTAATGGCAGGTTGCATTGGTCCCAAACAACTACCGACACCCCATGGTCACCAACACCTAGTTCCAAAATTTCCCATTTCCCTCCGCCACCCTGTATAAGGAAAATTGAAATGAACTGTTGTTATAAATTGGCTACTTAATTGGCTCAATATGGCAATGCATGGTAATGGCACATCTCAAGCAACATAGAAACATTCGATGTGGTAGATAAAAAGTGAATACAAGAAAGTCAGTCAGTCAGTCAGTCAGTCATTTTCCAACCTGCTTTATCCTAACACAGGGTCACAGGGGTCTGCTGGAGCCAATCCCAGCCAGCACAGGGCGCAAGGCAGGAACAAACCCTAGGCAGGGAGCCAGCCCACCAAAGATGTGTTTCCCAGCCATACACTGATGCACAGAATAAAGGAAAGTAAGGAATAATTTATTTTTTGAAATCCACCCATCCATCCATCATCCAACCCACTATATCCTAACTACAAGGTGACGGGGGTCTGCTGGAGCCAATCCCAGCCAGCACAGGGTGCACGGCAGGACCAAACCTCGGGCAGGGCGCCAGCCCACCAAAGATGCGTTTCCCAGCCATACACTAATGCACAGAATAAAGGAAAGTAAGGAATAATTTATTTTTTGAAATCTTTTATTCATATTTGGATCATGATGAGACACCGTCTAAACTGTGTGATAATGCAACAAAATATTACACTTTATTTCAGGGGGCATATTGACACAAACACACAGTACACTCGACTATTTAGTGCCCCCAAATTAACCTGACTTGCATGGCTTTACAGTTCAGATGAAACAGTCTTGGTGAAAATGTACAGAGCATACAAATTACATGAACTTTGTATTTAAAGGATAGATTCGGTATTTTTAAAGTCAGTTATTTCTTCACAGACATGCTATATATGCATTTGCCATAGAAAAGTGTGATCTAAAGTTATTTGCTTTCAACAAATGAAAAAAAATATTTTGTCTGCACTGGTGCTTTACATTGCAGTCAATGGGGCACAAAGGAAAAGCATAAAATAAAAATATAAAATAAAATATAGTCATTTTTCAGGCCAAGACATTTGTTAAGTATTAATCCATACACACACAATGTAAAAACACACCAAAGTCATGAGATTCAGCTGTTCTAAAGGAAGACCAGCCGTGCACCATAGCTCAGCACTTAGTCTTCCTGCGCAACAACCTCCTCTCAACAGACCAGATCACAATAAACTTTTCATGCCACATGGTTGGTTTCGTTTTAACTTACTTCCATATTTACATTAGAACTCGTACTAGCAAATAGAGAACATATCCTTATCATGAGAAAAATAGTACCAGTAATATGCAAAAAAATGAGCATTTCCAGAGCCCTTTTGTTGTCACATACATGTGTCAGAAACACGGAAGATGGGTGTCCTAGCTTGAAGAAGTGACATATTTGGTAGGTTTTTAGGCTTTTCCTCTGTGTCCCATATCCTCCATTGTAAAGCAGCAGAATGGGCATGATATTTTTTTATATTTATGGATAGCACTTAACTTTAGAACACAATTTTGTGTGGCAAATGCATATATAATATGTTTATGAAGAAATAACTTTTACTTTAAAAATCCTGAACTTTAGTATGGAGTACAAGTGTTGTGAGGTAAACTGGATGAGGAAGGTTCAGAAAATACATGAATGAATGGAATCACACATCTTTGATTATAGCATTTTAGAATGAAAGCAGCATTACTGGGAACATCAAGTTAAGTAATTACTCTGACATGCTCGGCTCCATTACCTTCAAATGTCAGAAATGTCACTCAAGAATGAATTGCACTCCATCTCAACTTCACATCCACTTGAAAAAGAGTTGAACTGGCTTGGCAAATACCCGATTAATTACTCTCATGATTCTCAAGCCAGTTATGCCATACTTTACTATTTTTAGCTTCCTTTGCTGCCTAGTTTGGTATAGAGTTACAGTGTAAGTAATGTAATGGATGGAAAGATAATGTGCAAAATTTCCACTTTTGCTTTCTCAGCTGTGTGGTATAACTTTGTGAGGTTTTCATCATCTGTTGCTTATTAATTCTTTGTTCTCTGCCATTACAGTTGGGCGTTTTTATTGCAGCTGTACTGTCTACTACTGTATAGAATCAGACTCATAATGTCTGACTTAATGGTTTTCCTATTTTCTTGGCTTGCTATTAAAATGCAGGATGACCAGCACGTGCCCTACCAATATCCAATCATACACGTATTGTCTGTATCTGCTTTGTGAAACTCGGGGTTGTGAGTCAGCTAGGTATTTGAATTAGGTTATTTCAAAGTGACCTGGATTTCATTGTAAAATATAATGAAATGGATCAAATATCAGGTATTTATAACTTTAAGTGTGCTCAAAAAATAAAATTGACTTGACTTAAATATCTTAAATTGGAAGGATTATCAGATATCTATCATTCACTTTAAGCTACCTTAAAATGTACTCTAAGAAATCACAGAATGCATTTTGAGGTATCTCTAAAAATGACGTTGGTTTGCCATAGATTTGGGCAAAAAATAAAAATACTACATGAATGTTGCAATTTAGATTCATTACATAATATTATCTTTATTTATTCTGATCTTGTTCAAGCCAAAAATGAAGATACCAGACTTTGCATCATTTAGGACCTAAATGCTCTGACACAGTGATAGTAATAAGTAACAGAGGATGTCATCGTAAGATATACTGAAATGGATCAAATATCACTATCTATAATTTTATCCATCCATCCATTATCCAACCCGCTATATCCTAACTACAGGGTCACGGGGGTCTGGTCTGCTGGAGCCAATCCCAGCCAACACAGGGTGCAAGGCAGGAAACAAACCCCGAGCAGGGTGCCAGGCCACCGCAAGTCTATAATTTTAAATATCTTTAAATGGAAGTATTATCAGATATCTATAGTTCACTTTAAGGTGCTCTAAAATGTATTCCAAGATATCACAGAATGAATTTTGAAATATCTCTAAATAATATTTCACTTTGCCACAGATTTAAGCATAAAATGGGAATACTATGTGAATGTTGCAATTCTCACACAGGTAATTTAGATTCATTACATAATCTTATCTTGTATTATTTTGAACTTGCTCTAGCCAAAACAGGAAGATCCCAGACGTTCATCATTATGGACCTAAATACTCTAACATAGCAATAGTAATAAATAAACCATCATTCATCTTAAATATCACATGAAAAATTAAGAGGTTCATCAAATGTATATGGTATATATAAATTTATATACTTACATATATATAATAAAAGGTAATTGCGTGCTGAATAATAAAAGGAAGGTTACAAAATACATTAACCTGTAAACCATTGTATGATTTTTTTTAACCTTAAAGGCTTCTTTGCCCTTTTTCGCCCAAGAATATTCCCACAATAGTATTGAAAATACACTTAACATGTTTAATATAGATTTTGGCACAGTAGAAAAATCATTGAATACTGTATATATACAATACTTCTGTGGCTAATGAATTATAGTAAATCTTTCACAAACTGCCTTTAGGTAACAGGCAATGTAAATTAATGATTGACTCTTTGATTGTCTAAAGGTTTGTCATCTCTGCTGATGGCTCTTGCCATAGCTGATTAATGGTACCGAGTCTAAAGTGTCATTTTGCTATAATCTTTGTGCCCAAGGTGAATGAAAAAACAAGTGTTGCAAATATGGGTCATGAGAAGTGAATGAGGTTGAATTCCAGCAATACAACTAGTCGCCAAGGGAAAAGTCATATAGGAAATGTATGTGTCACCAAGTTTACAAAAGGCATGAAGCTCCACAGGCGGTCCCTTTGGGAAGCTTACATAGCAGCTGCAGTTCCAACATCTTTTAACATTCATGTTTGTTTTTATAAGGAAACTGTAAAGCCAAATGTATTAGTAGAATTATTTTTTGATGGATGTGTTTTAGCTCTAATATTTTCTGACATGTATGTGAAATGCTGATTAATATAATAACACACTCTTTTAACAGTAAGATGCCGACAGTACTCAAATAACGCCAGAATGCTTTTTTTTGCTAGAAGCTCAGCAAGAATTCTCCAGTATTCACTTTGTTCTTTTGACTAATAAAAAGTATTACCATATTGTCGTGACATTGCTGGCATGTTTAATATTTTATTAGCATAGACCCAAACAGTAATAGCTCACAGGCTTGCCATACAGTATGCCTACTCCCTAATGGCAGATCTGGGGCTTCTCTTAAACAGGTTGAAATGACACATCTTGAAAATAAAATGGAAACTCACCTAGTAGCTATCTAGCTAGACAGACAGTAAAATGCCGCGTCAAAAGGCATGGCAACAGTTGGACAGCTGGCATTTAAAACAAAATTGAGTAACTGATTTGCCTAAAACTCATTACAGTTTAATTTAGTTTATTTTTATAAAACACTTTTCATGGAATGCAGAGCATTGTGACCAGTTTTAAGGGAAGATGCAAGTATAAATTTTGCAAATTACTCAAATTACTAAATACAGAATTAGTACAAATAAAGAAACAGATTTGTTTAAATGCTTAGGAAAAAAAGCAGTTTGAAACTGATCAACATAAATAGAAACCAACAATATCTCTCTATTAATTATTTGTTCATCTATGGCCAGTTGATGTAGCACTGAAAGCATTCCTTTTGAAACCCAAGAGTAGTAAAAGATTGTGGATAAAAATTCAGGTGAATGTTGCAAAAGTAATGTAATTTGGTTTTTGACCTGTCTGTCTTAAAGGGTTGATCCATCAGTGCCTAAGGGAACTCACTAATTGAAGAGGATCTGCATCATACCACAGCAATATCTGTCAATATCTTGGGCAAAGATACTGCTTACATTGGACCTGTTACTGGGAAATCTCACATAATTGGAAGCCTGGCTTTTAGCTCAGCTTGTTTGGTGTTTAAGAACACTGTTTGGACTGAGTGATGTTGCTGTTTCATATTTTATTTTCACTCAACTCTATTTCGTAAATGGCTGTGACCATTTTTTTGTTATAGGTACGACTAATGTATTTCATTGTTCTCTGACAGGCTTCAACTACATATACATAGACAGTATCCTTGATTCTTTACTAATAAATGTTAAATTGAACTTTGCGTCTTTTTCAGATCATTTCTTTGCCAAACAAACATTGTTTCATTTTATGGTGTTTAATAAATTACTCTCTTCAGAAAACACAATCAGAAGTTAAACTTAAAATGAAAGTTCAGCAAAGTACATGTCAACCTCTAAAAATATGTATTTTACTTTTATGGCATTTAATTCATCTGCATGGACACTGATAGTTTATGAGTTGTTCATTTGATTTGGAAACCCCAACTTTATCCCAGCAGCCTCAGACATCTGGCAAGAACCAGTACTGGAGAGGCTGCCAGGCCATTGCAGACACAATCACTCGTACACCCACAAAGATTCATAGTTTGCAAAATGAACAATATTATGATTAAATAGTAATAATAAGCAGAGTTACAGAACATAACATGAAAAGGGATGATTTCACAATCATAAAATACTGCATTTAATGGGTAACTCTCCTCCGTGTCTTTTATTCAGTTGGTCAGCATTTCAATGGGGAAGAAGAATTCACTGTACGTTTTGTTACCATATGGCATTTTTGGATGGTCATTAATAACACAGTATGCAACCAAGGTGAAAGGCAGGCCCTGTCTTTTGAAAAGAGTTACCTGCTGCATCAGTACATACTTTTCATGAAATGACTCAGCACTACATCAGCATTTGCTTGGAACTGCAGGCTGACTAATATTGTAAACAGTGTGTTACTGTGCTTTCTCACCTTTTCAAACCTAGAATAATTTTGCCTTAAAACAAAGGACCTTCTTTATATGTGGTTTCTGGATGTTCTCTGCACACAGTACCGTACATTCTGTGACTTTGTTTTGCTGCATTTCCCACCCTTTAGTCATCACTCTTACTAGCTGTGGAATATCCCCTGTATTTAAACGCTGTTTTAAAGTTCTTCCGGTATTTGAAAAGTTATTCTCTCTGTAATTTTGTCATAATACTGCTTCTAGTTATGATTCATTTTACTTGTAACTGGTATTGAAGCAATAGTGGAACAGTTAACCTTTTCCTTTTCTCTTTGTAATTATTACTTTATTTATATCATGATAAATGATGAGAGGATACAATTAACTTTTGGCATTCCTGCCCTCACTGCCCCAGTTACTATACAATTAATTTTAATGTTTGTCTTGCTTGCTTTATAGGCTTGCTGCACAATTTTGCTATTATTACTCACTAGTGTGTGTATCTGCATATCAATTAAGCAAACGCTGTGAAAGGAGGGCAAGTATATTCTCATGAGTGGGTTACATACATGAAGAGATGCTCTTTAAATATTATTGCATGTCTTTCTTGCTCTGTGACGACCTGCAGCATCACATTCAGTCCTTTGTTCATCATTCTGGCACCCATGTAACCAGCTTCTGCTTGAAATGAATCATTTAGGATACATGCCGCTGTGTCAGCATCACTGCATAGTTAGAAAAAAATACTTGCACAGCATGTGGTGGAAACCCAGCATGTGTTGTAGCATTTTATGTCATTTTTGCTGTGGTCCCATCACAACCAGCATGTGTCAAGTATAAATCAGTCTTTCAATGGCATGCTATATGGAACGGTCTTTAAAAGCAACACCAAAGTTAAGATCGTACATGAATAACTAAGTTTTCTTGTTTTTATCAAATTATGCTTCATTAGGAATAAGCTGTGTGGACCTGTGACGATGCAGGTTCGCTCCATGCACCCATTCAGCTTCTGGGAGCTCTGAACCCGACACCGCGGCAATGTCACCGATGAGCTAGACGGTGAGGCACAACAAAGCAAGGGGATGGTGCAAAAAGTGCAAAGTGTTTTTATTTAAAACCAACAAAACAAAACAGTGTTCAAATAAATAGTGCAGTGTTTCAAAAATACATCATTAAATAAATAATCCATTAAAACAGAGGTGAAATCGTGGAGGTTAAAATCCATTAGAAAAAAAAATCCTTTAGAAAAAACAACAAGGTTAAAACAATGGCTGGAAGCTGTCTTTTTAAACAAATCAGCCCTGTGCCTTTCTTCTGCTGGTGACTCCCCTGCTTCTCCCGTCCAGGCTATGCACCAGGGGAGCCACCCTACCTGCAGCTGACCTTCTCTCTGCCTTCTCCTGCTGGTCCGTTCGCCTCACCGATCCCTGGCTCCGGTAGGCTTCACCAAACCGCGACTTGGGCTCCCCAGCGACCAGGGCTTTCACGTTCCAAGTCCCGACTCCCGCTGCCTTCTTGGCCTTAAGCGGCGAGCCATCCTCCTTCCAGTCACTCAAAATGCTCAGCGGGAGCGACCACTACCAACTGCTCCCGGGGTGCTGGCCAAACACCCCATGAGTGCTCACTGTATATCTCTCCACAGAGAGCACATTCGCGCACGCATGCACAGGCTTCTCCTTGCTGCTTCCTGCCTTCTTCTACTTCTAACCTCCGTACGTTTTTTCTTCTTTTTTTTTTCTTTCACCCCCCTTAGCCGCCTCACGCTTCTATTTATTACGGGGACGTGGATCAGATGTGGCAATTAGCAGCTCCCGGCGCCAACGGGTGCGGACGACACCTCATCTGTGCACTTAAGTGAGGACCATCCGCATCATGCATTACCCAGGAACTACTCCTGCCACACATACCACGCCCCCTCTCTAAGCCACGAGTGCGGCGATTATTTTAAAAAGTGGCCTTTTTGACGTGAGCTGTTGTTTCCTTAAGAGGCATTAGCTCTCTGGAAATATGTTCTTTTGAATTGTGGCGTTTTAATTAACCTGAATTTAAATAATTATAAATAAACAAGGTATTATCCCAACCCCTCATGCAATAAGACAGTTAAAAGATTACACGAGAAGCATAAAGGATAATTTAGCTCTTTACTGACGGGTTCATGTGGTATTACAAACGGGAAGCTTATGACAGACATATCAAGCATGTGGGAGACTTGACCTACGCAGTCCTGCCATCTTTCTTCGCCACGCTGAAAGGATTTTACCCGGACAGAAGACATAATCTTCTGCCCGGCCTCGGATGGAAGACATACTCTTCCGCTCGGAAGCTTCGAAGTGTTGGCCGTAGGTGTCCATTCTTATATACTGGTTGCTCCATGTGCAGGCTCCTTGGCTCCAAATCCAAACAAGGTCAGGACAGGACTCAAACCCCACCTTCAAACATACAGGAATAGCACAATGCCTACATACAGTTCTCATTCTCCCAACAAGGAAAGAAAATAGTGTACTGACAGAAGACAAAAATATACTGGTCTGTCTTTAGGCTGACTATTCAATTCTCCATTTATCTTTGGCTCTCTAGTCCTGTGCTTGGATCGGAAATTCTAAATGAAGATGCGGTGCCCCTCTGTACCATACTTGGTCGGCCTGTATGAATGAGTCTATAACAGTGGGCAAAGAGAACAGTGACATTAAACTTAAAAACACATAGTATAACAGCTGTGGACCCGCGACACCACAGAACCAAAGATCCAAAACATTTGATAGTCCTCTGGGCATTCTGAGTTTATAGTTTGGTTGTCCAAAATTAAAAACTGGTAGTTTTGGGCATCCAAACTGCCAATTTGTCCCCTGCTGCCTGTCCCCTTTGGCTATCTATCTCTCTCACCACTTCACTACTTAATAGCTAATGTATGGTGAGCATACCAGCATATATATAGCTTCCACTGCATCATCTAGGTGGATGCTAAACTTTGCTCTTGGTCAATGTGGTTCCCCACTGACTATGTAAAGCACTTTGAGTCGTTTAGAAAAGCACTAAATACATGTATTTAATTACTGTACTTTCATTATTATTACCTGAGATCCTATTCTCTAAGTCTTAAATAGCCAGAGGGTTGTCTCAGAATTCCTGATGTCTGGGTGTCCCCAAATCTTGGGGTACCTTCCAAAGAGCACAATGGACATAAGAAAACAATACATTACACATAGATAGTAAATTAAAACAACAGTAATAACAAATAATAAACAAAAAGAAAAAATGTAAACCTAAGTCAGGGAAAACATAGGTTAAAACATACCAAGGTGAGCCCGTGTTTATTTTGAAAGTCTGCATTGTATTTGCTACACAAGTATTTGCTTTTCAACATGAATATTTGTAAATGGAGTGGGATGTAACTGCACATTTTTGAAGATTATTCTGTACAACATTTTCTTTGATAAAGTGGGAATATTTAGATCTCCAGGTATTTAATTTGAAAAGACAAATGACATCACAGTTAATAAAAACTGAGCGGAGTACCAATAGTTTTAGTTCCTTTCACTTGGTGCTTTACTCACCCACAGTGTCAGATACATATTACAGTTTGCTTATCCAGGCTAAAGGAAAAAACTGTGCTTGCAACAACAGGAAGGGCAGCAGTTTTCCTTTTCTGACCTGCCAGAGAATAGCAGACAATTTCTATAGCTGTCTCTTAGAGATTTCCAGGATTTTTTTTTTTGCTTCCAATAAAAGTCATCAGTAAATATATTTACTTTATCCGTCTCTCTGCAATGTGAATAAGAATGGAATACGCCCCAGCAACACTAGTTTTGGAAAAGTTTTTTTTTTATTGTTTGATATAGGACCATTAGCTAGGGTTGAAGTCACCAGTAAATAATAGAAAACAAGAAAGCCAACATGCATCCCTAGTAAATAATAAGAACAGACATTTTCAGTAGTTTTTTATTCAGATATTTTATTCATAATCAGATACTTCCAAATATTTCAAAGACATATTTGACTGGCACTCTCTCCAGGGTCGTTTCCTTTCTTGTACCCTGTGCTGCCAGTGTTGGCTCTGGAAACCCTAAATTGGATTTATTGGGTTTGAGAATTCTATGTTATTTAATTCATGTTGAGTGTGACGTAATGAGAAGTTGTTTTGATTGCAAGAAATAGAGACCTGACATACTGTCTGTCAAGGAGAATCTCATCAGTATACATAATACCAATCAAAGTGGTCTTTTCTCCATTTAAAAGTGTGTGTATGTGTGTGTGTTTTAAGCTACAGCAGCATGAAGGAAGACTTGCTTCATTTCATTTGCAAATTTGTTCACCAATGTTACACAATTCTGAGGGCGAGGAAACACCTGGAAAATACAGAATGGAAAACAAAAACATTGCTATTATAAAAAAAGATGGTATCACTTAAGGGACATCCTGATTTGTAGGAAAACGTATTGATAAAACGAACAAAAAGAAAACACCAAAAATTGATGAATAGAAAATAATAAAACATAAGACACACCTCATCAACGATAAAAACATCTGAAATGTTGTTACTTTAGATTTCTTTTTATTTTAAAATTTCAGTCAACTTCATCAGCTCTTTCTTGTATGACTAATATCCCCTAGTTCTTAGCCCACTTGTTTTTGAGAACCCATTTGTTATAAATATCAGCTCAATCTTCACTGATCCATGGAAGTGTGAGGCTGTATTTCTCTTCTCTTTATTCTGTAAATCAACAAGAAAACATTAATTGTACCGGTTTCAACTTACCTCAGGTGGGTTCTACTCTATTTGTGATGCAAGAAATTTGGCAATACTTAGCTCATTGTCTGAAAGCAATTTTTCCTTAATTTTTGTGTATTTCTTTTAAAATACTAAACTGATATAAGAACATAAGAAATTTGTCAAATGAGAGGCAACCATTCAGTTAATCAAGCCCATTTGTTTAGCTAATAGCTAAGATGTCCCAATATCACATACAGATTTTTCTAAAAGGTTGTCAAGGTTTCTGCTTTAACTACATGTCTCGTTAGTTTGTTCCAGAATCTCAAAACTCTTTGCATAAAGAAGTGCTTCCTGGCTTCAGTTAAATGCACTTGTCCTTAATTTCCACTGATGTCCTCAGGTACTTGATTTACCTTTTGTGATGGTAGTAGAATCATCACCGGGTCTTTTGTCAGTGTGGAGAGCTGGAAGAACCAGCAGCAGCCGCTATTTAGCCAAATATAAAACAGTAAAGAGTTGACAGGTGCAGTGCTGAAAGTTTCGTAAATTTAAATGAAACCCCATAAGACAATTAATGTTAGCGCATCATTCCGGTAAATATCACAGTTTTGATTTTAGATAATGCCTTTACTTACCAGCTTGGCAGAGTCTTCTTCTTAAGCGGACTAGCCACATTAATGGTCAGTTGACGGGCAGTTTTCATTCTACGCGCTCTTGGTTGTGTACTTCCTTTATGCTGGAAGTATAAAGTCCTTTTCTCAACAGTCAGCAGGAATGAAATGGGAAAGGGGGAAAGCAGTAGCAGTGCTGGGATAGTAGTAGTTTACTCCACTTGTTCATGTATTTTATGTCTGGTTGTTGTTTAAGAGTTTAGATGTAATCCTCGGGGATGTGTGAGATATAGGTAAGATAGTGTATGTGTAGGAATAAAGTGAGGATAAGGGGGTGTACCCCCCTCTATCTGAATGGTAGGAGCCCATTGCCTTTAGGCGAGTAGGTAGGAAATACTTAAAAGGTCTCAGTGCCATTAGTAGGTAGGTGAGAGTTGAGTATAGGTGTCGTTATTGTGCATATTGCAAAGTTTCATTTTTTTCCCCATGCTGTAGGTTGTCTTAAAAAGTATTTTTCAACCTTTTTAAGCCAGTGAGTCTCCTAGATTTCGGGGAGAGCTTCAACACTTGGGGAGAGATAGGTTTTGGCTGCTACAGAACCATTGGACCAGTTTTTCAACCTTTTTCTTTCCACCACTTTTTCTTTTTGGCAGCTTTGGACTGTGCATTTTATGAGCCCTTGCCTATAATTACTATGCATGAATGTTTACAGTAATTTATTGAATTCGTCCTGTTTGTTGGATGCGACTATTTTGTTTTGCTGGATTGTTACATTTTATTTTTTTGGATTGTTTATTCCTTCATGATTTTTTTTTTTTGTGGATTTTTGTCCTCTTTCTCACTCGCAAATACTGGTTTATGATTTTTCTTGCAGTAAACATTGGTGACTTTTTGCTTTATCTGGGTTTTGTGGTACCTTGAGTGCCATCCAGCTATGAAATACTAGCGGACACTGACTGAAGATAATGTATCGTGACACCTTTAAGCTGAAAATATTCTGCTGTATCTATTTTATCAATGCCTTGAAGGATTATAAATACCTGCATTAGGAACCCATGCAGTCTCCTCCGCTTGAGACTAAACAAGATTATTTGTCAGACTCTGTCAGAGTAGGACATGTCCTTAAGTCTTGGGATGTACTTGGTTTCTCTCCTCTGCTATGCCTTTCTAATACTGTGGTGACCCCAACTGCACACACACAATACTCCACGTACTATCTTACTAGAGCATTGTATATTACAGTATGTCCCTTGACTTACATTCAACAGTTTTTATGATATAACCTAATATTTTATTTTCCATTTAAATCGATTCTGTGATTTGCTTAGTCAATGTTCTGTTAACATATACCCCTAAATCCTTTTCAGAGGTTACTTCCTTTATGACAGTGTCTCCTATCCTGTATTTATAATTGATGTTCCTTTTGTCCATGTGTAGGACTTTTTAATTTACTACATTACACTGAACTTTCCAAGTGTTCACCCAGTTCTGAAACTTGTCCAGGTCTTTTTGAATTATTTTTCCCTCCAATTTTAGTG
Source organism: Erpetoichthys calabaricus (assembly GCF_900747795.2). NCBI lineage: Eukaryota > Metazoa > Chordata > Cladistia > Polypteriformes > Polypteridae > Erpetoichthys > Erpetoichthys calabaricus. Next base: position 170,632,298 of record NC_041399.2, on the reverse strand, counting down.
TCATATGCAAATTTCACAAATTTACTAACTATACCAGAATCAATGTCATCAATATAAATAAGGAAAAGTAACAGTCCAAAGACAGACCCCTGAGGAACTCCATTGCTGACCTCACTTCATGTCAACTACTGATGTTTAGGCCAGTAGCATGTCCTTTACATGTGAAGTGTGCTTCTATAGTATAGCATAACTTTGTCATATGATTAGTATTCTCCAATCACATATTAATACTGCTTCAAGTGTTATTGCAAGATTAACATAAAGATAACATACTGGTTTCCAAAAGTTTTCAGTGCTGGTTGTTTAATGTTGGGGTGTTAGTCTACAGTGCCAATAAAAAGTATTCACACCCTTGGAAGCTTTCACATTTTAAAGTTATACAGCATTGCCTGACAGTGGATTTAATTTGGCTTTGTTGACACTGAGCAGCAGAAAAAGAATCTTTAATGTCCAAGTGAAAACAGATCTCTGAAAAGTGGTCCAAATTAATTACAAATATAAAATACAAAATAATTTTAACTATGCACCCCTAAACATTACCAGAAGGCACATAGGCGACTCTGAAATCAGCTAGAAGATGGGTTTAATGAATGCAGGGAAAATACAGGGAAATCGGAGGAAAACCAGATGCAAACCACAAGAAACCTGTACCTTGGAAGATGTTTTCAAACAAAGCAAAGACCCTATTGTGTTCTTTTTTAAAAAAAAAAAATCAAAAAACAGAACAATACAATAGCATTCTATTAATCAAACAAATAATAACATGCAGATAAAACCATTTACTTTGGATTAAATACAATAAAGCAAATAAAAATAAGAGAGAAACAGGTAAAAAGTTAAAAAAAAAGAATCTGAGATAATATAAATTTAAGAGAATATAAAATGTCACTTACCCACTGACAGTGAAAATTAGAAGGACCAGAAGATAGAGACAAGACCAAAATAACATGCCACGGTCAATACCAAAAAGACTAAAATGATATTCTGGTAAGTCTTAAATGTTACCAAAATATCAAAGTTCAATTATAACAGGACCAGAAAACACCAAACAAATTAAATTGCACATAACACTTTTTGAATTTGATCTTTGATGGAACAAGATTGTATGAAACAAGCTAAATACCATTGCACTGATCTTGGGATCCATGGTCATAGTAACAGGTACTGTATGCTAGCATTTGTCATGCAATGCCATCCATTATCCAACACACTATATCCTAACTACAGGGTCACAGGGTTCTGCTGGAGCCAATCCCAGCCAACACAGGGTGCAAGGCAGGAAACAAACCCTGGGCAGGGTGCCACCGCAGGGCACGCACACACACATACACACACACCCACACACCAAGCACACACTAGGGACAATTTACAATCGCCAATGCACCTAACCTGCATGTCTTTGGACTGTGGGAGCAAACCAGAGTACCCGGAGGAAAGCCACGCAGACACGGGGAGAACATGCAAACTCCTAACTGCGAGGCAGCAGTGCTACCCAATGCGCCACCGTGCCACCCTGTCATGCAATGGAAAAACCTAATAATGGCCATTTTTTTGAAAATTGAGTTTTTTTAGTTTTTGGAGTTTCCTGATGTTAGAAGGTAATGGTGATGGCTAAATATGTCTTCATTCCAGTCACAGCACTGTGAGGTTTCTAAATTCTTTTGGGACTTCCCGCAATGGGACGACATGCCAAAAAGCATCCTGAAGCGTGATCACTGGGTCTGTAGAAGTCTGTTTATCCGTTGACAGGGCAACCTCAGGCCCACAGCGCTGCAGCGACTTGCTGCTGAATCAAATCCGAGCCGATCACGGTCATGCTAGAGTGGTAGAATAATAATGGCTAACACTATAAATAACCATGCTGTTATGGTTTTCAAGCTGAATAAAGCTGGTTTTGCTAAAGTACTGAGACACAGCCTTGTGTTTTGGGGTGCAAGACAGTATGTAGTATGTACACAGTATTTTACATACTGCAGGACAAAAACCTAGCAACTCCACTGACCAAGAAGATGTGACAAATTACGTTTTTCCATAGTTGGTGAGATTCCCCTACATAAATAAAATACAGTCACAGTATAATGTAAAAAAAATCCAAATTTTAAACAACTATAACAGCATCAGAAATTAAATCTCTGAAATAAAAAAATATAAATGATACCACACCTTTCAAAAAGGCCATAGAATAACAAAAGAAGAAATGCCAATCATAACAGACCCAAAGTATAAATCAAAAAAATCCATGGGTATGACTTAAAAACAATGTTAATGTCCTGGAGTGGTCTAATTGAGAATGTGTGGTTAATTGAGAATTTGAAAAAGGTTGTTTACTGACAATCCCCATGCAATCTGACAGTGCTTGAGCAGTTTTGCAAAGAAGAATCATGAAAAACTGCAATGTCCAGGGACCTGTGCATAGAGACTCAAGACTGTCATAGCTACTAAAGGTGGATCTACTTGAATACTGACTTTAAGGGGATGAGATCAATTCATTTGTGTCTTTTATTTGTAATTCATTTAGACCACTTAACAGAAGTTTGTTTTTACTTTGATATTAATGATTCCTTTTTTTGATTGGTCAATGTCAAAAAAGCCAAATTAAATCCACCGTGATTTAATGTTGTGGAACCATAAAATTTTAAACCTTCCAAAGGTGTGAATACTTTTTACAGGCACTGTAGGCTCCAAATCCCTGAACGTGTGGTGGGAAAAGCAGTTTTACAAGCATAATATTCTTAAAATAATACCAGATTATTCTGTTAGTACAGCCAGTTTAATTTGTAGGATCCTTTATCTCAGACAAATACAATGTCGGTATGCTGTTTTTATTAAACATTGTAGTGGGATGGTTGCACTCACATAACCATTTTAACTATTTTAAATTAGGCCTAACTGTAAATGTATGTACAGTACTATTCACAGACTCATTTCACAGCATTAGCGGGAGTCAACCAGCTCATTAATCCTTACTCTGTCTTTCTCAGTCCTTCAGCTTTCGTTCCATCAATCAGTTTCCTGACACCCCACCCATTAGCAGCTAACAAGAAGAATTAATGTTTTGCTTTCATTGTCACTGCTAATATTTAATTGTGAGACATCCATCTAAATTGAGTTCTAGTGCTAAAACTTGCAGAAAAGTATTTGCGTGGTTCATTATCTTAACAGTTTGTCAAAACACATAAAACTGTCATTTGATAAATGTAGGATATTTGTGTTTGACTCTCTGAATACATGAAATATGAGGCAGCCATCTAAAGTAATGAGGTTCTCTGAGCTTCTGATTTGTTTTGTTATTTTCCTTCCTGTTATGTTGAAGATTAAGAGTGATACTGAATTTTGAAATTCATACTCTTAATCACACAGTGTCAGCAAATCCTTAACTAAAGAAGTACAGCCATGCCCCTTGGTCAAGCATAAAGCATTTAGCTAACAAAAGAGAAAAGCATGAATTTAACAGTTTACTGTATGTGCTTCGTTTGGATTAGGGAGTTAGCATTATACAGACTCTTTGATCTTGAGCGCTGCCAACATTAAGATGCTCTCTGTAGGCCTACTGATATCCTTATAGGTGTTGCAACTGAAACTCTTGATTTCAAAGCAGCTGGAAAAATGTGCCTACAAACGTGCTTTCTGGCTCATTCCTTCGGGACTGGTGAAAACTGATTAAATCTCTTCAGTGGCACGATAACAAAGAGATTGAAAGGAAATTCAGCCTTGAACAAAAGATAAAAGATAATGGAAGAAACACTTCACTTTAGATTCACAATATCCTCTGTGACACAAGGTTTTTTATTTTTAATTGAAATGATGACTCAATTGTATTCCAGTTTTGTTATCATAATATATTAAAAATATGGGTTCAAGATAGTGTTTGCTGTATGTATGTTTTGTTATGTCATACCATATTCTTATTTCATTTTCTATTCATGTTTTTAATGAAATAAATTCTTTAATTGTCTGACTTTTTTTGCTCCCACCTTTTAGTCAGAAATTCACCACTGTCTGTAGTTTAGAAAGCCTTTTTGATCCAGTTTCTTTTCTTCACAAAATTTCTTAGCTTAATCATATCTAGATGATTCTATTGTCAAACCAGGAAGCTTCATGAGCGTCTTACAGGTAACTGGACAGGGGTTACACCACATAGAACTCTTCTTTCCTTTCAGGAGAAAGAAATGTGGTGGTGTGTGCCACAGCAGGATTTTGTTTTTGAGGTTTAATTTATGACTTTTATTTTAATCACCTGTGGAAGATCAGCTTCGGCACAGATAGACACAGGGCACAAGGAAGCCCAAAAACCACACATGTTTATTTTCTTCCTACTTATAATGCACACAGTGCACAAACCCTACAATGCTCTGTCCTTTTACTTTCTTTCTTCTCTTTTACTGCCACCGCCACTCCTCTCTTGCAAGCTCTGTCCCCTGCCTCCCAACTCCGACTCCCTGAATGGAGTGAGGTGACCTCTTTTATACTGCACCTGGAAGTGCTCCAGGTGCTCCTTGATCATCTTCCGCATATTGCAGAAGTGCTGCAGACCAAGTCTCTGGAGCTGTCCAGGCACCCCCTGTCGGTGGCCACAGACCCCAGCAGGGTTGAGCTTACAAGCTCCAAACCCGTGGCCCCGATGCAAACCAAGGGGGCTGCCCTCTTGTGTCCCGGGGGAGGTACTGCTGTTGACATGTCTTCTCTCCCGGTCCTCTCCTCAGAAGGGTGTTCCGACCAGGCAAGGACCCAGGCTGTGTGTCACACTCCCTAATGATTAACTGGATCGAGAATAATGGGGTTGGATGCACAAATAAAAAGAAGAGGGGCAAGTTAGAAAGGAGGAGAAATGAAATCGAGAAAGAAGCAAATGGACATACACTCAGGAAAGGTGAGAACTGAGAAAGATGGCTACAGCTCTATGCAGGTTTCTGATAAATGTTAGAGAGACAGAGACAGAGAGAACAGAGTGCAGATCAGCTAGGAAGAGATGTCCAGATTTGCTGATTAAAGAAGGGAGCAGTGAAAGTAGCTGGATGAACAAAAGGAACAGTCTGTAGGGAGGAGTGTAAGCTCAGAACTTTGCGTGAACTCAGAGGAAGCTGGTGCATGGGGGCAATGGAGCTGTGGGCAAAGTTGCAGGGGTTTGACCCAAGCTCCCAGGAGGAGCTGTACTGTGTGTGACGCTCTGGGTCAGTATCCGTTCTTCAGAGGTAGACTAGAGATTTCTTCCGTTTTATCATACTGATTTTATTTGATCTCTTTGGGAAGTGACTGACTGTTTTTACATGGCTCTTGTGGTTTTAATTGTGTAGTTTCAACTTTATTTATTCATCTGAGGACACTTGATGTAAGAAGCACTGGGGACACAGTTCATTTTTTACTGCTTTAAAATAAGCATTCTACACTTTTCTTTTTGCATTTTTAAATCTTGTCTGTCTTCTCACTTCCTACTGGTTCATCCTCAGTCTACAAACTACAAGAAGCCCCGACAAAGGACAGTGCCATGGGCTGCTGGCAGAGGGCATCACAAGGAAAACGTTTTGACATCATTTCTGATCCGTTGTGACTCCACCTTGCCGGCCTCAGTCTCCGTTAAAGAACACCTCCCAGGAAAAACATCATACTGGCCAGAGTTAACAGAGGAGCACTTGCTCCTTCTTATTCAAGATTTACAATTCCTAAAATTGAACAGGGATTTTCCTGGCTAGGACCCCAACCCTTTTATGTTGTCTTCTACTTACAATATCATCAGTTTAACCATTTTCTGCCCTCACTTTTTCAAAAACATGGCATGTGGTGATAGGTTTTTCCCAGCAGTAGTGAGCATAATGGAGGAACTAACTCTGGAATGCACCCTAGTGCATCACAAGACAAGACACACTCGTACCAGATCATGCCAAATAGCGAGATGTGCCAAATAATTTAACATTAACAACTTTCCGATTTGTTAGAAGCTAAAATTTCCAGAGAAAACATGGATAAGAGGAGGATGTCCAAAATGCACAGACTGTATAACAGAAGCTAGGAAGTGGCAATGCTAATCATTACACATTTGCTACATATGGTATCTAAAGGAGCTGCTTTAACATTTACAATAAGGGAATGCACAGATGCAAATACAAATACCTGTACTGAGATATAATATTAAGAAGTAATATAAAAATAGAGCAAAACCATAATAAATCTGTGTGATTATTAGCAGTCAAAAAAATGTAAAAAATAAGGTATCAAAATAAAATATAGAGAAAACAAGTTAAGAACACAAAATACATATCCTTCCTTCCAATCATTGATTGAAGTGACCTAGTCCAATTTTAGGGTCCTGGCCATCACCAAATAACCCAGAGAAAACACTAACCTCCATATCTCTGAAGCACCCAAAGATAAAGCCATGCAGATTTGGTAAAGAACATACAAATGCCCCACACAGAGCAAAAAGTCCAGGACTGGAACCAAGTTTCTTGCAGGTGATAACCACAGCTAACCACTGAGTCACCTCTGAATTAACAGTAAAATTATCATGATGTTCAGTCTGGATTGATGATAAAAGTAAAAGTAGAAAAACAACAAGTTTAATTAAAGGACTACTGCACCCAAAAATTATATTTTTTATATGATACTTATCCTATGTAGTTTAATTTCTGATAGAATGGAACCCAATGATGACCAATGCGGGACAACAGCAAACAATTTCTAAAAATATCTATGAATCGTTACTCATGTTTCATAATCCACACATCAAGTCATCCACTCGTATGCTCATAACATGCAAAACAATAAAAATATTAATTAAATAACTCTGAATAATGAAAGCAGTTTGCACACAGGAAGCCCCTTCCCATGGGCTTACAGTTTTGATTTGAAGACAGGACTCTTGACCGATGAATAAGTGAGAGATGCAGGTCTTCAATTCAAAAACATGACCCATTGTAAAGAGGGGAGACTACAAAGATTAAAAGATTCAAAGTTTTTTCGGCCATCATTACAACCTACATGAAGTAAGTAACATAAAATGAAATAAAAAAACATATTTTAGTGGCATATTCATTTAAGGCTGCAATCAAATAAAAGGCAGGATTTGGGCTTTCACTTGAAGACTGGTTTCCACAAGGGCAAGAGTGTTAGCCATTGCCCTATTTCACTATTCTGTTATGTTGCCAGGAACATTTGCATTAGACAAATATATAAATGATCTCAATACTTTCCTTATTTAACCAATTACGTAATCATTTTGAATCACCAAGAGATCATTCCCTTTATTTTACATCTATCTTTCCAGGAGCTGAATAAAAAAAAAGAGCAAAACATTTTAATTGCAGAATAAAGATGAATAAAATAATCTACATTTTAATGACATTATCTATTTAAGTATACTATTTTTAAAATATTATATGTTAATGATTTAACACAAGGTAGTTGTTTTTTTAAGTGATTCCTAAATTTTACAGCTTTTATTTTACTAATAACTTATCTGCACACTATATTCCTAGTCTTTGCACAAATGCAACATTGCATCACATGTTCAGATGAATATGATACTGAGTGATACCATTTTCATCTCCAGTCTGCAAAGA